>NW_028158473.1:0-1000 GCF_964263955.1 Coregonus lavaretus | reverse complement strand
CTGTACAGGTGAACATGGTCATAGAGACAATCCAGATCGAGGGTGGGATGGTGGGCCAGGTGTACATTGGGTCGCAGGGCACAGTCCCGGGAGAGGCTGGCGTTTATTCTTTGGATTGTGGCAGGGTGGAAGTCCTTCCTCTGTAGAAGGGTTGACACCACGATCCTTGAGTTGGGGAAGATTGCGGAGGCCTTCTCAATCACTCCCCGTAGTGAAGTCGCCACCCTCTCCTGCTGAGCACGCAGGTCGTTGCTTCCGGTGTGTATGATTATGTGGCTTGGCGACCCAAGCTGGGCCTTATCAAGCAGCGCCATGGCACTCTGCGTTGTTGGGCACCACACCTTTCTTGTTTTGTGTCTAGGGAAAAGTTTCTTCTCCTGAACAAACTTCCCATTTGAGTCCATCAACAGGACAATCTCAGCCAGTGTTTCTTCTGGACTGGAGGGGGTAGAGTTGGGGCTGGTGGGTGTTGGAGCTGGGGTGTGGCTGGTCTGTGCCGGTGCCGCTGTCAGTGGGTCTCTCTCTCTCTCTCTCTCTCTCTCTCTCTCTCTCGCTCTCTCATGCAGGTGAAATACATAATAAAAGTAACAATAAAATCAACAATAAAAGATTAACAGTAAACATTACACTCGCAAAAGTTCCAAAAAATAAAGACATTTCAAGTGTCATATTATGTCTATATACAGTGTTATAATGATGTGCAAATAGTTAAAGCACAAAAGAGAAAATAAATAAACATAAATATAGGTTGTATTTACAATGGTGTTTTTTTCTTCACTGGTTGCCCTTTTGTGGTAACAGGTCACACATCTTGCTGCTGTGATGGCACACTGGTATTTCACACAATATATAAGTGTCACGAACCGGCTCAAGTTCGTAACGAAAAGGGAGTCACCGTGGAGACAAGGAATACCAAAATATATATTTATTAACTAAAGTAAACTAAATAAACTTAACAATGGTGTGTGTAATCAGTAATCAGTAGTGTAAGTGAGTGTTT
>NW_028158474.1:0-21118 GCF_964263955.1 Coregonus lavaretus | reverse complement strand
GGTTAGGTTAGTGTTAGGGAAAATGGGGGGTGGAGAAGGGGTTAAGGTGAAGGAGGATGGGGTTAGGGTTAGGGAGGAAAGGGTGGAGATGAGGTTAGGGTTAGGGAGGATGGAGTAGAGATGGGGTTAGGGTTAGGGGGGATGGGGGTGGAGATGTGTTTAGGGTTAGGGAGGAAGGGGGTGGAGATGGGGTTAGGGTTAGAGAGGATGGGGGTGGCGATGGGGTTAGGGTGAAGGAGGATGGGGTTAGTGTTAGGGAGGATGGGGTGGAGATGAGGTTAGGGTTAGGGAGGATGGAGTAGAGATGGGGTTAGAGTTAGGGAGGATGGGGTGGAGATGGGTTTAGGGTTAGGGAGGAAGGGGGTGGAGATGGGGTTAGGGTTAGGGAGGATGGGGGTGGAGATGTGGTTAGGGTTAGGGAGGATGGGGTTGAGATGGGGTTAGGGTTAGGGAGGATGGGGTGGAGATGGGGTTAGGGAGGATGGGGGTGGAGATACATTTAGGGTTAGGGAGGATGGGGTGGAGATGGGGTTAGGGTTAGGGAGGATTGGGGTGAGATGGGTTTGGGTTAGGGTTAGGGAGGATGTGGTTGGAGATGGGGTTAAGGTTAGGGAGGATAGGGGTGGAGATGAGGTTAGGGTTAGGGAGAATGGGGTGGAGATGGGGTTAGGGTTAGGGAGGATGGGGTGGAGATGGGGTTAAGGTTAGGAAGGATAGGGGTGGAGATGGGGTTAGGGTTAGGGAGGATGGGGTGGAGATGGGGTTAGGGTTAGGGAGGATGTGGGTGGAGATGGGGTTAATGTTAGGGAAGATAGGGGTGGAGATGAGGTTAGGGTTAGGGAGGATGGGGTGGAGATAGGGTTAAGGTTAGAAAGGATGGGGTGGAGATGGGGTTAGGGTTAGGGATGATGTGGGTGGAGATGGGGTGGATATGGGGGTTAGGGTTAGGGAGGATGGGGTGGAGATGTGGTAAGGGAGGATGGGGGTGGAGATGGGGTTAGAGTTAGGGAGGATGGGGTGGAGATGGGGTGAGGGTGGGGGAGGATGGGGGTGAAGATGGGGTTAGGGAGGATGGGGAGGAGATGGGGTTTAGGGAGGATGGGGGTGGAGATGGGGTTAGGGTTAGGGAGGATGGGGGTGGAGATGGGGTTAGGGTTAGGGAGGATGGAGGGGAGATGGGGTTAGGGTTAGGGAGGATGGGGTGGAGATGGGGTTAGGTTAGTGTTAGGGAAAATCGGGGGTGGAGAAGGGGTTAAGGTGAAGGAGGATGGGGTTAGGGTTAGGGAGGATGGGGTGGAGATGAGGTTAGGGTTAGGGAGGATGGAGTAGAGATGGGGTTAGGGTTAGGGAGGATGGGGGTGGAGATGGGTTTAGGGTTAGGGAGGAAGGGGGTGGAGATGGGGTTAGGGTTAGGGAGGATGGGGGTGGAGATGGGGTTAGGGTGAAGGAGGATGGGGTTAGGGTTAGGGAGGATGGGGTGGAGATTAGGTTAGGGTTAGGGAGGATGGAGTAGAGATGGGGTTAGGGTTAGGGAGGATAGAGTGGAGATGGGTTTAGGGTTAGGGAGGAAGGGGGTGGAGATGGGGTTAGGGTTAGGGAGGATGGGGGTGGAGATGGGGTTAGGGTTAGGGAGGATGGGGTGGAGATGGGGTTAGGGTTAGGGAGGATGTGGGTGGATATGGGGTTAGGGTTAGGGAGGATGGGGTGGAGATGGGGTTAGGTTTAGGGAGGATGGGGGTTGAGATGGGGTTAGGGTTAGGGAGGATGGAGTGGAGATGGGTTAGGGTTAGGGAGGATGGGGGTTGAGATGGGGTTATGGAGGATGGGGTGGAGATACATTTAGGGTTAGGGAGGATGGGGTGGAGATGGGGTTAGGGTTAGGGAGGATGGGGGTGAGATGGGGTTTGGGTTAGGGTTAGGGGGAGGATGTGGGTGGAGATGGGGTTAAGGTTAGGGAGGATAGGGGTGGAGATGAGGTTAGGGTTAGGGAGGATGGGGGTGAAGATGGGGTTAGGGAGGATGGGGAGGAGATGGGGTTTAGGGAGGATGGGGGTGGAGATGGGGTTAGGGTTAGGGAGGATGGGGGTGGAGATGGGGTTAGGGTTAGGGAGGATGGAGTGGAGATGGGGTTAGGGTTAGGGAGGATGGGGTGGAGATGGGGTTAGGTTAGTGTTAGGGAAAATGGGGGGTGGAGAAGGGGTTAAGGTGAAGGAGGATGGGGTTAGGGTTAGGGAGGAAGGGGTGGAGATGACGTTAGGGTTAGGGAGGATGGAGTAGAGATGGGGTTAGGGTTAGGGAGGATGGGGGTGGAGATGGGTTTAGGGTTAGGGAGGAAGGGGGTGGAGATGGGGTTAGGGTTAGGGAGGATGGGGGTGGAGATGGGGTTAGGGTGAAGGAGGGTGGGGTTAGGGTTAGGGAGGATGGGGTGGAGATGAGGTTAGGGTTAGGGAGGATGGAGTAGAGATGGGGTTAGAGCTAGGGAGGATGGGGGTGGAGATGGGTTTAGGGTTAGGGAGGAAGGGGGTGGAGATGGGGTTAGGGTTAGGGAGGATGGGGGTGGAGATGGGGTTAGGGTTAGGGAGGATGGGGTTGAGATGGGGTTAGGGTTAGGGAGGATGTGGGTGGATATGGGGTTAGGGTTAGGGAGGATGGGGTGGAGATGGGGTTAGGTTTAGGGAGGATGGGGGTTGAGATGGGGTTAGGGTTATGGAGGATAGAGTGGAGATGGGTTAGGGTTAGGGAGGATGGGGGTTGAGATGGGGTTAGGGAGGATGGGGGTGGAGATACATTTAGGGTTAGGGAGGATGGGGTGGAGATGGGGTTAGGGTTAGGGAGGATTGGGGTGAGATGGGGTTTGGGTTAGGGTTAGGGAGGATGTGGTTGGAGATGGGGTTAAGGTTTGGGAGGATAGGGGTGGAGATGAGGTTAGGGTTAGGGAGAATGGGGTGGAGATGGGGTTAGGGTTAGGGAGGATGGGGTGGAGATGGGATTAAGGTTAGGAAGGATAGGGGTGGAGATGGGGTTAGGGTTAGGGAAGATGGGGTGGAGATGGGGTTAGGGTTAGGGAGGATGGGGTGGATATGGGGTTAGGGTTAGGGAGGATGGGGTGGAGATGGGGTTAGGTTTAGGGAGGATGGGGGTTGAGATGGGGTTAGGGTTAGGGAGTATGGAGTGGAGATGGGTTAGGGTTAGGGAGGATGGGGGTTGAGATGGGGTTATGGAGGATGGGGGTGGAGATACATTTAGGGTTAGGGAGGATGGGGTGGAGATGGGGTTAGGGTTAGGGAGGATGGGGGTGAGATGGGGTTTGGGTTAGGGGGAGGATGTGGGTGGAGATGGGGTTAAGGTTAGGGAGGATAAGGGTGGAGATGAGGTTAGGGTTAGGGAGGATCGGGGTGAAGATGGGGTTAGGGAGGATGGGGAGGAGATGGGGTTTAGGGAGGATGGGGGTGGAGATGGGGTTAGGGTTAGGGAGGATGGGGGTGGAGATGGGGTTAGGGTTAGGGAGGATGGAGTGGAGATGGGGTTAGGGTTAGGGTGGATGGGGGTGGAGATGGGGTTAGGTTAGTGTTAGGGAAAATGGGGGGTGGAGAAGGGGTTAAGGTGAAGGAGGATGGGGTTAGGGTTAGGGAGGAAAGGGTGGAGATGAGGTTAGGGTTAGGGAGGATGGAGTAGAGATGGGGTTAGGGTTAGGGGGGATGGGGGTGGAGATGGGTTTAGGGTTAGGGAGGAAGGGGGTGGAGATGGGGTTAGGGTTAGAGAGGATGGGGGTGGCGATGGGGTTAGGGTGAAGGAGGATGGGGTTAGTGTTAGGGAGGATGGGGTGGAGATGAGGTTAGGGTTAGGGAGGATGGAGTAGAGATGGGGTTAGAGTTAGGGAGGATGGGGTGGAGATGGGTTTAGGGTTAGGGAGGAAGGGGGTGGAGATGGGGTTAGGGTTAGGGAGGATGGGGGTGGAGATGTGGTTAGGGTTAGGGAGGATGGGGTTGAGATGGGGTTAGGGTTAGGGAGGATGGGGTGGAGATGGGGTTAGGGAGGATGGGGGTGGAGATACATTTAGGGTTAGGGAGGATGGGGTGGAGATGGGGTTAGGGTTAGGGAGGATTGGGGTGAGATGGGTTTGGGTTAGGGTTAGGGAGGATGTGGTTGGAGATGGGGTTAAGGTTAGGGAGGATAGGGGTGGAGATGAGGTTAGGGTTAGGGAGAATGGGGTGGAGATGGGGTTAGGGTTAGGGAGGATGGGGTGGAGATGGGGTTAAGGTTAGGAAGGATAGGGGTGGAGATGGGGTTAGGGTTAGGGAGGATGGGGTGGAGATGGGGTTAGGGTTAGGGAGGATGGGGATGGAGATGGGGTTAGGGTTAGGGAGGATGGGGGTGGAGATGGGGTTAGGGTTAGGGAAGATGGGGTGGAGATGGGGTTAGGGTTAGGGTTAGGGAAGATGGGGGTGGATATGGTTTTAGGGTTAGGAAGGATGGGGTGGAGATGGGGTTAGGTTTAGGGAGAATGGGGTGGAGATGGGGTTAGGGTTAGGGAGGATGGGGTGGAGATGGGGTTAAGGTTAGGAAGGATAGGGGTGGAGATGGGGTTAGGGTTAGGGAGGATGGGGTGGAGATGGGGTTAGGGTTAGGGAGGATGGGGGTGGAGATGGGGTTAGGGTTAGGGAGGATGGGGTGGAGATGGGGTTAGGGTTAGGGAAGATGGGGTGGAGATGGGGTTAGGGTTAGGGTTAGGGAAGATGGGGGTGGATATGGTTTTAGGGTTAGGAAGGATGGGGTGGAGATGGGTTAGGTTTAGGGAGGATGGGGGTTGAGATGGGGTTAGGGTTAGGGAGGATGGAGTGGAGATGGGGTTAGGGTTAGGGAGGATGGGAGTGAAGATGGTGTTAGGGTTAGGGAGGATGGGGTGGAGATGGGTTAGGGTTAGGGAGGATGGGGGTTGAGATGGGGTTAGGGAGGATGGGGTGGAGATACATTTAGGGTTAGGGAGGATGGGGTGGAGATGGGGTTAGGGTTAGGGAGGATGGGGGTGGAGATGAGGTTAGGGATAGGGTGGATGGGGTGGAGATGGGGTTAGGGTTAGGGAGGATGGGTGGAAATGGGGTGGAAATGGGGGTTAGGGTTAGGGATGATGGGCTGTGGAGATTGGGTTAGGGTTAGGGAGGATGGGGGTGGAGATTGGGTTAGGGTTAGGGAGGATGGGGTGGAGATGGGGTTAGGGTTAGGGAGGATGTGGGTGGAGATGGGGTTAAGGTTAGGGAGGATAGGGGTTGAGATGAGGTTAGGGTTAGGGAGGATGGGGTGGAGATGGGGTTAGGGTTAGGGAGGATAGGGGTGGAGATGAGGTTAGGGTTAGGTAGGATGGGGTGGAGATGGGGTTAGGGTTAGGGAGGATGGGGTGGAGATGGGGTTAAGGTTAGGGAGGATGGGGTGGAGATGGGGTTAGGGTTAGGGAGGATGGGGGTGGAGATGGGGTGGAGATGGGGGTTAGGGTTAGGGAGGATGGGCTGTGGAGATTGGGTTAGGGTTAGGGAGGATGGGGGTGGAGATGAGGTTAGGGTTAGGGAGGATGGGGTGGAGATGGGGTTAGGGTTAGGGAGGATGGGGTGGAGATGGGGTTAAGGTTAGGAAGGATAGGGGTGGAGATGGGGTTAGGGTTAGGGAGGATGGGGGTGGAGATGGGGTTGAGATGGGGTTTAGGGTTAGGGAGGATGGGGTGGAGATGGGGTAAGTGAGGATGGGGAGGAGATGGGGGTTAGGGAGGATGGGGTTGGAGATGGGGTTAGGGTTAGGGAGGATGGGGGTGGAGATGGGGTTAGGGTTAGGGAGGATAGAGTGGAGATGGGGTTAGGGTTAGGGAGGATGGGGGTGGAGATGGGGTTAGGTTAGTGTTAGGGAAATGGGGGGTGGATATGAGGTTAAGGAGGATGGGGTTAGGGTTAGGGAGGATGGGGTGGAGATGGGGTTAGGGTTAGGGAGGATGGAGTAGAGATGGGGTTATTGTTAGGGAGGATGGGGGTGGAGATGGGGTTAGGGTTAGGGAGGATAGAGTGGAGATGGGGTTAGGGTTAGGGAGGATGGGGGTGGAGATGGGGTTAGGTTAGTGTTAGGGAAATGGGGGGTGGATATGAGGTTAAGGAGGATGGGGTTAGGGTTAGGGAGGATGGGGTGGAGATGGGGTTAGGGTTAGGGAGGATGGAGTAGAGATGGGGTTATTGTTAGGGAGGATGGGGGTGGAAATGGGGTTAGGGTTAGGGATTATGGGGGTGGAGATGGGGTTAAGGTTAGGGAGGATGGGGTGGAGATGGGGTTAGGGTTAGGGAGGATGGGGGTGGAGATGGGTTTAGGGTTAGGGAGGATGGGGTGGAGATGGGGTTAGGGTTAGGGTTAGGGAGGATGTGGGTGGATATGGGGTTAGTGTTAGGGAGGATGGGGTGGAGATGGGGTTAGGTTTAGGGAGGATGGGGGTTGAGATGGGGTTAGGGTTAGGGAGGATGGAGTGGAGATGGGGTTAGGGTTAGGGAGGATGGGGGTGGAATGGGTTTAGGGTTAGGGATTATGGGGGTGGAGATGGGGTTAAGGTTAGGGAGGATGGGGTGGAGATGGGGTTAGGGTTAGGGAGGATGGGGGTGGAGATGGGTTTAGGGTTAGGGAGGAAGGGGGTGGAGATGGGGTTAGGGTTAGGGAGGATGGGGGTGGAGATGGGGTTAGGGTTAGGGAGGATGGGGTGGAGATGGGGTTAGGGTTAGGGTTAGGGAGGATGTGGGTGGATATGGGGTTAGTGTTAGGGAGGATGGGGTGGAGATGGGGTTAGGTTTAGGGAGGATGGGGGTTGAGATGGGGTTAGGGTTAGGGAGGATGGAGTGGAGATGGGTTACGGTTAGGGAGGATGGGAGTGGAGATGGGGTTAGGGTTAGGGAGGATGGGGTGGAGATGGGTTAGGGTTAGGGAGGATGGGGGTTGAGATGGGGTTAGGGAGGATGGGGGTGGAGATACATTTAGGGTTAGGGAGGATGGGGTGGAGATGGGGTTAGGGTTAGGGAAGATGGGGGTGGAGATGGGGTTAGGGTTAGGGAGGATGGGCTGTGGAGATTGGGTTAGGGTTAGGGAGGATGGGGAGGAGATTGGGTTAGGGTTAGGGAGGATGGGGTGGAGATGGGGTTATGGTTAGGGAGGATGTGGGTGCAGATTGGGTTAATATTAGGGAGGATAGGGGTGGAGATGAGGTTAGTGTTAGGGAGGATGGGGTGGAGATGGAGTTAAGTTTAGGAAGGATAGGGGTGGAGATGGGGTTAGGGTTAGGGAGGATGTGGGTGGAGATGGAGTAGAGATGGGGGTTAGGGTTAGGGAGGATGGGGTGGAGATGGGGTAAGGGAGGATGGGGGTGGAGATGGGGTTAGAGTTAGGGAGGATGGGATGGAGATGGGGTTAGGGTGAGGGAGGATGGGGGTGAAGATGGGGTTAGGGAGGATGGGGAGGAGATGGGGTTTAGGGAGGATGGGGGTGGAGATGAGGTTAGGGTTAGGGAGGATGGGGGTGGAGATGGGGTTAGGGTTAGGGAGGATGGAGTGGAGATGGGGTTAGGGTTAGGGAGGATGGGGGTGGAGATGGGGTTAGGTTAGTGTTAGGTAAAATGGGGGGTGGAGAAGGGGTTAAGGTGAAGGAGGATGGGGATAGGGTTAGGGAGGATGGGGTGGAGATGAGGTTAGGGTTAGGGAGGATGGAGTAGAGATGGGGTTAGGGTTAGGGAGGATGGGGTGGAGATGGGTTTAGGGTTAGGGAGGAAGGGGGTGGAGATGGGGTTAGGGTTAGGGAGGATGGGCGTGGAGATGGGGTTAGGGTTAGGGAGGATGGGGTGGAGATGGGGTTAGGGTTAGGGAGGATGTGGGTGGATATGGGGTTAGGGTTAGGGAGGATGGGGTGGAGATGGGGTTAGGTTTAGGGAGGATGGGGGTTGAGATGGGGTTAGGGTTAGGGAGGATGGAGTGGAGATGGGGTTAGGGTTAGGGAGGATGGGAGTGGATATGGGGTTAGGGTTAGGGAGGATGGGGTGGAGATGGGGTTAGGGAGGATGTGGGTGGAGATGGGGTTAGGGTTAGGGAGGATGGGGGTGAGATGGGGTTTGGGTTATGGTTAGGGAGGATGTGGGTGGAGATGGGGTTAAGGTTAGGGAGGATAGGGGTGGAGATGAGGTTAGGTTTAGGGAGGATTGGGTGGAGATGGGGTTAGGGTTAGGGAGGATGGGGTGGAGATGGGGTTAAGGTTAGGAAGGATAGGGGTGGAGATGGGGTGGAGATGGGGGTTAGGGAGGATGGGGTGGAGATGGGGTTAGGGTTAGGGAGGATGGGGGTAGAGATGGGGTTAGGGAGGATGGGGTGGAGATGGTGTTAGGGTTAGGGAGGATGGTGTTGGAGATGGGAGGATGGGGTGGAGATGGGGGTTAGGTAGGATGGGGGTGGAGATGGTGTTAGGGTTAGGGAGGATGTGGGTGGAGATGGGGTTAGGGTTAGGGAGGATGGGGTGGAGATGGGGTTAGGTTTAGGGAGGATGGGGGTTGAGATGGGGTTAGGGTTATGGAGGATGGAGTGGAGATGGGGTTAGGGTTATGGAGGATGGAGTGGAGATGGGGTTAGGGTTAGGGAGGATGGGGTGGAGATGGGGTTAGGGTTAGGGAGGATGGGGTGGAGATTGGGTTAGGGAGGATGGGGTTAGAGTTAGGGAGGATGGGGTGGAGATGGGGTTAGGTTTATGGAGGATGTGGGTGGAGATGGGGTTATGGTTAAGGAGGATGGGGTGGAGATGGGGTTAGGGTTAGGGAGGATGGGGGTTGAGATGGGGTTAGGGTAAGGGAGGATGGAGTGGAGATGGGGTTAGGGTTAGGGAGGATGGGAGTGGAGATGGGATTAGGGTTAGGGAGGATGGGGGTGGAGATGGGGTTAGGGTTAGGGAGGATGGAGTGGAGATGGGGTTAGGGTTAGGGAGGATGGGAGTGGAGATGGGATTAGGGTTAGGGAGGATGGGGGTGGAGATGGGGTTAGGGTTAGGGAGGATGAGGGTAGAGATGGGGTTAGGGAGGATGGGGGTGGAGATTGGGTTAGGGTTAGGGAGGATGGGGTGGAGATAGGGTTAGGGTTAGGGTTAGGGTTAGGGAGGATGTGGGTGGATATGGGGTTAAGGTTAGGGAGGATAGGGGTGGAGATGAGGTTAGGGTTAGGGAGGATGGGGTGGAGATGGGGTTAGGGTTAGGGAGGATGGGGTGGAGATTGGGTTAAGGTTAGGGAGGATAGGGGTGGATATGGGGTTAGGGTTAGGGAGGATGGGGGTGGAAATGGGGTGGAGATGGGTGTTAGGTTTAGGGAGGATGGAGTGGAGATGGGGTAAGGGAGGATGGGGTGGAGATGGGGTTAGGGTGAGGGAGGATGGGGTGAAGATGGGGTTAGGGAGTATGGGGAGGAGATGGGGGTTAGGGAGAATGGGGGTGGAGATGGGGTTAGGGATTGGGAGGATGGGGTGGAGATTGGGTTAGGGTTAGGGAGGATGGGGTGGAGATGGGGTTAGGGTTAGGGTTAGGGAGGATGTGGGTGGAGATGGGGTTAAGGTTAGGGAGGATAGGGTTGGAGATGAGGTTAGGTTTAGGGAGGATGGGGTGGAGATGGGGTTAGGGTTAGGGAGGATGGGGTGGAGATGGGGTTAGGTTTAGGGAGGATGGGGGTTGAGATGGGGTTAGGGTTAGGGAGGATGGAGTGGAGATGGGGTTAGGGTTAGGGAGGATGGGAGTGGATATGGGGTTAGGGTTAGGGAGGATGGGGTGGAGATGGGGTTAGGGAGGATGTGGGTGGAGATGGGGTTAGGGTTAGGGAGGATGGGGGTGAGATGGGGTTTGGGTTATGGTTAGGGAGGATGTGGGTGGAGATGGGGTTAAGGTTAGGGAGGATAGGGGTGGAGATGAGGTTAGGTTTAGGGAGGATTGGGTGGAGATGGGGTTAGGGTTAGGGAGGATGGGGTGGAGATGGGGTTAAGGTTAGGAAGGATAGGGGTGGAGATGGGGGTTAGGGAGGATGGGGTGGAGATGGGGTTAGGGTTAGGGAGGATGGGGGTAGAGATGGGGTTAGGGAGGATGGGGTGGAGATGGTGTTAGGGTTAGGGAGGATGGTGTTGGAGATGGGAGGATGGGGTGGAGATGGGGGTTAGGTAGGATGGGGTGGAGATGGTGTTAGGGTTAGGGAGGATGTGGGTGGAGATGGGGTTAGGGTTAGGGAGGATGGGGTGGAGATGGGGTTAGGTTTAGGGAGGATGGGGGTTGAGATGGGGTTAGGGTTATGGAGGATGGAGTGGAGATGGGGTTAGGGTTATGGAGGATGGAGTGGAGATGGGGTTAGGGTTAGGGAGGATGGGGTGGAGATGGGGTTAGGGTTAGGGAGGATGGGGTGGAGATTGGGTTAGGGAGGATGGGGTTAGAGTTAGGGAGGATGGGGTGGAGATGGGGTTAGGTTTATGGAGGATGTGGGTGGAGATGGGGTTATGGTTAAGGAGGATGGGGTGGAGATGGGGTTAGGGTTAGGGAGGATGGGGGTTGAGATGGGGTTAGGGTAAGGGAGGATGGAGTGGAGATGGGGTTAGGGTTAGGGAGGATGGGAGTGGAGATGGGATTAGGGTTAGGGAGGATGGGGTGGAGATGGGGTTAGGGTTAGGGAGGATGGAGTGGAGATGGGGTTAGGGTTAGGGAGGATGGGAGTAGAGATGGGATTAGGGTTAGGGAGGATGGGGGTGGAGATGGGGTTAGGGTTAGGGAGGATGAGGGTAGAGATGGGGTTAGGGAGGATGGGGGTGGAGATTGGGTTAGGGTTAGGGAGGATGGGGTGGAGATAGGGTTAGGGTTAGGGTTAGGGTTAGGGAGGATGTGGGTGGATATGGGGTTAAGGTTAGGGAGGATAGGGGTGGAGATGAGGTTAGGGTTAGGGAGGATGGGGTGGAGATGGGGTTAGGGTTAGGGAGGATGGGGTGGAGATTGGGTTAAGGTTAGGGAGGATAGGGGTGGATATGGGGTTAGGGTTAGGGAGGATGGGGGTGGAAATGGGGTGGAGATGGGTGTTAGGTTTAGAGAGGATGGAGTGGAGATGGGGTAAGGGAGGATGGGGTGGAGATGGGGTTAGGGTGAGGGAGGATGGGGTGAAGATGGGGTTAGGGAGTATGGGGAGGAGATGGGGGTTAGGGAGAATGGGGGTGGAGATGGGGTTAGGGATTGGGAGGATGGGGTGGAGATTGGGTTAGGGTTAGGGAGGATGGGGTGGAGATGGGGTTAGGGAGGATGTGGGTGGAGATGGGGTTAAGGTTAGGGAGGATAGGGTTGGAGATGAGGTTAGGTTTAGGGAGGATGGGGTGAAGATGGGGTTAGGGTTAGGGAGGATGGGGTGGAGATGGGGTTAGGGTTAGGGAGGATGGGGTGGAGATGGGGTAAGGGAGGATGGGGTTGGAGATGGGGTTAGAGTTAGGGAGGATGGGGTGGAGATGGGGTTAGGGTGAGGGAGGATGGGGGTGAAGATGGGGTTAGGGAGGATGGGGAGGAGATCGGGGTTAGGGAGGATGGGGGTGGAGATGGGGTTAGGGTTAGGGAGGATGGGGGTGGAGATGGGGTTAGGGTTAGGGAGGATGGAGTGAAGATGGGGTTAGGGTTAGGGAGGATGGGGGTGGAGATGGGGTTAGGTTAGTGTTAGGGAAAATGGGGGGTGGAGATGGGTTTAAGGTGAAGGAGGATGGGGTTAGGGTTAGGGAGGATGTGGTGGAGATGGGGTTAGGGTTAGGGAGGATGGAGTAGAGATGGCGTTAGGGTTAGGGAGGATGGGGGTGGAGATGGGGTTAGGGTTAGGGATTATGGGGGTAGAGATGGGGTTAGGGTTAGTGTAGATGGGCTGTGGAGATGGGGTTAGGGTTTGGGAGGATGGGGGTGGAGATGGGGTTAGGGTTAGGGAGGATGGAGTGGAGATGGGGTTAGGGTTAGGGAGGATGGGGGTGGAGATGGGGTTAGGTTAGTGTTAGGGAAAATGGGGGGTGGAGATGGGGTTAAGGTGAAGGAGGATGGGGTTAGGGTTAGGGAGGATGGGGTGGAGATGGGGTTAGGGTTAGGGAGGATGGAGTAGAGATGGGGTTAGGGTTAGGGAGGATGGGGGGGAGATCGGGTTAGTGTTAGGGATTATGGGGGTAGAGATGGGGTTAGGGTTAGGGTAGATGGGCTGTGGAGATGGGGTTAGGGTTTGGGAGGATGGGGGTTGAGATGAGGTTAGGGTTAGGGAGGATAGGGGTGGAGATGAGGTTAGGGTTAGGGAGGATGGGGTGGAGATGGGGTTAGGGTTAGGGAGGATGGGGTGGAGATGGGGTTAGGGTTAGGGAGGATGGGGTGGAGATGGGGTAAGGGAGGATGGGGGTGGAGATGGGGTTAGGGTTAGGGAGGATGGGGGTGGAGATGGGGTTAGGGTTAGGGAGGATGGAGTGGAGATGGGGTTAGGGTTAGGGAGGATGGGGGTGGAGATGGGGTTAGGGTTAGGGATTATGGGGGTAGAGATGGTGTAGGGTTAGGGTAGATGGGCTGTGGAGATGGGGTTAGGGTTTGGGAGGATGGGGGTGGAGATTGGGTTAGGGTTAGGGAGGATGGGGTGGATATGGGGTTAGGGTTAGGGTTAGGGAGGATGTGGGTGGAGATGGGGTTAAGGTTAGGGAGGATAGGGGTGGAGATGAGGTTAGGGTTAGGGATTATGGGGGAAGAGATGGGGTTAGGGTTAGGGTGGATGGGGTGGAGATGGGGTTAGGGTTAGTGAGGATGGGGTGGAGATGGGGTTAGGGTTAGGGAGGATGGGGTGGAGATGGGGTTAAGGTTAGGAAGGATAGGGGTGGAGATGGGGTTAGGGTTAGGGAGGATGTGGGTGGAGATGGGGTGGAGATCGGGTTAGAGTTAGGGAGGATGGAGTGGAGATGGGGTTAGGGTGAGGGAGGATGGGGTGAAGATGGGGTTAGGGTGGATGGGGAGGAGATGGGGGTTAGGGAGGATGGGGGTGGAGATGGGGTTAGGGTTAGGGAGGATGGGGGTGGAGATGGGGTTAGGGTTAGGGAGGATGGAGTGGAGATGGGGTTAGGGTTAGGGAGGATGGGGGTGGAGATGGGGTTATGTTAGTGTTAGGGAAAATGGGGGGTGGAGATGGGGTTAAGGTGAAGGAGGATGGGGTTAGGGTTAGGGAGGATGGGGTGGAGATTGGGTTAGGGTTAGGGAGGATGGAGTAGAGATGGGGTTAGGGTTAGGGAGGATGGGGGTGGAGATGGGGTTAGGGTTAGGGATTATGGGGGTAGAAATGGGGTTAAGGTTAGGGAGGATGGGGTGGAGATGGTGTTAGGGTTAGGGAGGATGGGGTTAGGGTTAGGGAGGATGGGATGGAGATGGGGTTAGGTTCAGGGAGGATGGGGGTGGGGGTGGAGATGGGGTTAGGGAGGATGGGGGTGGAGATGGGGTTAGGGTTAGGGAGGATGGGGGTGGAGATGGGGTTAGGGAGGATGGGGGTAGAGGTGGGGATAGGGAGGATGGGGGTGGAGATGGGGTTAGGGTTAGGGAGGATTTGGTGGAGATGGGGTTAGGGTTAGGGAGGATGGGGTGGAGATGGGTTTAGGGTTAGGTAGGATGGGGGTGGGGGTGGAGATGGGGTTAGGGTTAGGGAGGATGGGGGTGGAGATGGGGTTAGGGTTAGGGAGGATGGGGGTGGAGATTGGGTTAGGGAGGATGGGGGTAGAGATGGGGATAGGGAGGATGGGGGTGGAGATGGGGTTAGGGTTAGGGAGGATTTGGTGGAGATGAGGTTAGGGTTAGGGAGGGTGGGGTGGAGATGTGGTTAGGGTTAGGGAGGATGGGGGTGGAGATGGGGTTAGGGTTAGGGAGGATGGGGTGGAGATGGGGTTAGGGAGGATGGGGGTAGAGATGGGGTTAGGGAGGATGGGGGTGGAGATGGGGTTAGGGTTAGGGAGGATGGGGTGGAGATGGGGTTAGGGTTAGGGAGGGTGGGGTGGAGATGGGGTTAGGGTTAGGGAGGAAGTGGTGGAGATGGGGTTAGGGAGGATGGGGGTAGAGATGGGGTTAGGGAGGATGGGGGTGGAGATGGGGTTAGGGTTAGGGAGGATGGGGTGGAGATGGAGTTAGGGTTAGGGAGGATGGGGGTGGAGATGGGGTTAGGGTTAGGGAGGATTTGGTGGAGATGGGGTTAGGGTTAGGGAGGATGGGGGTGGAGATGGGGTTAGGGAGGATGGGGGTAGAGATGGGGTTAGGGAGGATGGGGGTGGAGATGGGGTTAGGGTTAGGGAGGATGGGGTGGAGATGGGGTTAGGGTTAGGGAGGATGGAGTACAGATGGGGTTAGGGTTAGGGAGGATGGGGGTGGAGATGGGGTTAGGGTTAGGGATTATGGGGGTAGAGATGGGGTTAAGGTTAGGGAGGATGGGGTGGAGATGGTGTTAGGGTTAGGGAGGATGGGGTTAGGGTTAGGGAGGATGGGATGGAGATGGGGTTGGTTCAGGGAGGATGGGGGTGGGGGTGGTGATGGGGTTAGGGAGGATGGGGGTGGAGATGTGGTTAGGGTTAGGGAGGATGGGGGTGGAGATGGGGTTAGGGTTAGGGAGGATGGGGGTGGAGATGGGGTTAGGGAGGATGGGGGTAGAGATGGGGATAGGGAGGATGGGGGTGGAGATGGGGTTAGGGTTAGGGAGGATTTGGTGGAGATGGGGTTAGGGTTAGGGTAGATGGGCTGTGGAGATGGGGTTAGGGTTTGGGAGGATGGGGGTTGAGATGGGGTTAGGGTTAGGGAGGATGGAGTGGAGATGGGGTTAAGGTTAGGGAGGATAGGGGTGGAGATGAGGTTAGGGTTAGGGAGGATGGGGTGGAGATGGGGTTAGGGTTAGGGAGGATGGGGTGGAGATGGGGTTAGGGTTAGGGAGGATGGGGTGGAGATGGGGTAAGGGAGGATGGGGGTGGAGATGGGGTTAGGGTTATGGAGGATGGGGGTGGAGATGGGGTTAGGGTTAGGGAGGATGGAGTGGAGATGGGGTTAGGGTTAGGGAGGATGGGGGTGGAGATGGGGTTAGGGTTAGGGATTATGGGGGTAGAGATGGTGTAGGGTTAGGGTAGATGGGCTGTGGAGATGGGGTTAGGGTTTGGGAGGATGGGGGTGGAGATTGGGTTAGGGTTAGGGAGGATGGGGTGGATATGGGGTTAGGGTTAGGGTTAGGGAGGATGTGGGTGGAGATGGGGTTAAGGTTAGGGAGGATAGGGGTGGAGATGAGGTTAGGGTTAGGGATTATGGGGGTAGAGATGGGGTTAGGGTTAGGGTGGATGGGGTGGAGATGGGGTTAGGGTTAGTGAGGATGGGGTGGAGATGGGGTTAGGGTTAGGGAGGATGGGGTGGAGATGGGTTAAGGTAGGAAGGATAGGGTGGAGATGGGGTTAGGGTTAGGGAGGATGTGGGTGGAGATGGGGTGGAGATGGGGTTAGAGTAGGGAGGATGGAGTGGAGATGGGGTTAGGGTGAGGGAGGATGGGGGTGGAGATGGGGTTATGTTAGTGTTAGGGAAAATGGGGGGTGGAGATGGGGTTAGGTGAAGGAGGATGGGGGTTAGGGTTAGGGAGGATGGGGTGGAGATTGGGTTAGGGTTAGGGAGGATGGAGTAGAGATGGGGTTAGGGTTAGGGAGGATGGGGGTGGAGATGGGGTTAGGGTTAGGGATTATGGGGGTAGAAATGGGGTTAAGGTTAGGGAGGATGGGGTGGAGATGGTGTTAGGGTTAGGGAGGATGGATGGAGATGGGTTAGGTTAGGGAGGATGGGGTGGGGGTGGAGTGGGGTTAGGGAGAATGGGGTGGAGATGGGGATAGGTTAGGGAGGATGGGGGGTGGAGATGGGGTTAGGGAGGATGGGGGTAGAGGTGGGGATAGGGAGGATGGGGGTGGAGATGGGGTAGGGTTAGGGAGGATTGGTGGAGATGGGGTTAGGGTTAGGGAGGATGGGTGGAGATGGGTTTAGGGTTAGGGAGGATGGGGGTGGGGGTGGAGATGGGGTTAGGGTTAGGGAGGATGGGGGTGGAGATGGGGTTAGGTTAGGGAGGAGGGGGTGGAGATTGGGTTAGGGAGGTGGGGGTAGAGATGGGGATAGGGAGGATGGGGGTGGAGATGGGGTTAGGGTTAGGGAGGATTTGGTGGAGATGGGTTAGGGTTAGGGAGGGTGGGGTGGAGATGTGGTTAGGGTTAGGGAGATGGGGTTAGGGTTAGGAGGATGGGGTGGAGATGGGGTTAGGGAGGATGGGGGTAGATAGATGGGTTAGGGAGGATGGGGGTGGAGATGGGGTTAGGGTTAGGGAGGATGGGGTGGATGGGGTTAGGGTTAGGGAGGGTGGGGTGGAGATGGGGTTAGGGTTAGGGAGGAAGTGGTGGAGATGGGGTTAGGGAGGATGGATGGGGTTAGGGAGGATGGGGGTAGAGATGGGGTTAGGGAGGATGGGGGTGGAGATGGGGTTAGGGTTAGGGAGGATGGGGTGGAGATGGAGTTAGGGTTAGGGAGGATGGGGGTGGAGATAGGGTTAGGGTTAGGGAGGATTTGGTGGAGATGGGGTTAGGGTTAGGGAGGATGGGGGTGGAGATGGGGTTAGGGAGGATGGGGGTAGAGATGGGGTTAGGGAGGATGGGGGTGGAGATGGGGTTAGGGTTAGGGAGGATGGGGTGGAGATGGGGTTAGGGTTAGGGAAGGAAGGAGTACAGATGTGGTTAGGGTTAGGGAGGATGGGGGTGGAGATGGGTTTAGGGTTAGGGATTATGGGGGTAGAGATGGGGTTAAGGTTAGGGAGGATGGGGTGGAGATGGTGTTAGGGTTAGGGAGGATGGGGTTAGGGTTAGGGAGGATGGGATGGAGATGGGGTTGGTTCAGGGAGGATGGGGGTGGGGGTGGTGATGGGGTTAGGGAGGATGGGGGTGGAGATGTGGTTAGGGTTAGGGAGGATGGGGGTGGAGATGGGGTTAGGGTTAGGGAGGATGGGGGTGGAGATGGGGTTAGGGAGGATGGGGGTAGAGATGGGGATAGGGAGGATGGGGGTGGAGATGGGGTTAGGGTTAGGGAGGATTTGGTGGAGATGGGGTTAGGGTTAGGGAGGATGGGGGTGGAGATGGGTTTAGGGTTAGGGAGGATGGGGTGGGGGTGGAGATGGGGTTAGGGAGGATGGGGGTGGAGGTGTGGTTAGGGTTAGGGAGGATGGGGGTGGAGATGGGGTTAGGGAGGATGGGGGTAGAGATGGGGTTAGGGAGGATGGGGGTGGAGATGGGGTTAGGGTTAGGGAGGATGGGGTGGAGATGGGGTTAGGGTTAGGGAGGATGGGGGTGGAGATGGGGTTAGGGTTAGGGAGGATGGGGTGGAGATGGTGTTAGGGTTAGGGAGGATGGGGTTAGGGTTAGGGAGGATGGGGTGGAGATGGGGTTAGGGTTAGGGAGGATGGAGTACAGATGGGGTTAGGGTTAGGGAGGATGGGGGTGGAGATGGGGTTAGGGTTAGGGATTATGGGGGTAGAGATGGGGTTAAGGTTAGGGAGGATGGGGTGGAGATGGTGTTAGGGTTAGTGAGGATGGGGTGGAGATGGGGTTAGGGTTAGGGAGGATGGGGTGGAGATGGGGTTAAGGTTAGGAAGGATAGGGGTGGAGATGGGGTTAGGGTTAGGGAGGATGTGGGTGGAGATGGGGTGGAGATGGGGTTAGAGTTAGGGAGGATGGAGTGGAGATGGGGTTAGGGTGAGGGAGGATGGGGGTGGAGATGGGGTTATGCTAGTGTTAGGGAAAATGGGGGGTGGAGATGGGGTTAAGGTGAAGGAGGATGGGGTTAGGGTTAGGGAGGATGGGGTGGAGATTGGGTTAGGGTTAGGGAGGATGGAGTAGAGATGGGGTTAGGGTTAGGGAGGATGGGGGTGGAGATGGGGTTAGGGTTAGGGATTATGGGGGTAGAAATGGGGTTAAGGTTAGGGAGGATGGGGTGGAGATGGTGTTAGGGTTAGGGAGGATGGGGTTAGGGTTAGGGAGGATGGGATGGAGATGGGGTTAGGTTCAGGGAGGATGGGGGGTGGGGGTGGAGATGGGGTTAGGGAGGATGGGGGTGGAGATGGGGTTAGGGTTAGGGAGGATGGGGTGGAGATGGGGTTAGGGAGGATGGGGGTAGAGGTGGGGATAGGGAGGATGGGGGTGGAGATGGGGTTAGGGTTAGGGAGGATTTGGTGGAGATGGGGTTAGGGTTAGGGAGGATGGGGTGGAGATGGGTTTAGGGTTAGGGAGGATGGGGGTGGGGGTGGAGATGGGGTTAGGGTTAGGGAGGATGGGGGTGGAGATGGGGTTAGGGTTAGGGAGGATGGGGGTGGAGATTGGGTTAGGGAGGATGGGGGTAGAGATGGGGATAGGGAGGATGGGGGTGGAGATGGGGTTAGGGTTAGGGAGGATTGGTGGAGATGAGGTTAGGGTTAGGGAGGGTGGGGTGGAGATGTGGTTAGGGTTAGGGAGATGGGGTTAGGGTTAGGGAGGATGGGGTGGAGATGGGGTTAGGGAGGATGGGGGTAGAGATGGGGTTAGGGAGGATGGGGGTGGAGATGGGGTTAGGGTTAGGGAGGATGGGGTGGAGATGGGGTTAGGGTTAGGGAGGGTGGGGTGGAGATGGGGTTAGGGTTAGGGAGGAAGTGGTGGAGATGGGGTTAGGGAGGATGGGGGTAGAGATGGGGTTAGGGAGGATGGGGGTGGAGATGGGGTTAGGGTTAGGGAGGATGGGGTGGAGATGGAGTTAGGGTTAGGGAGGATGGGGGTGGAGATGGGGTTAGGGTTAGGGAGGATTTGGTGGAGATGGGGTTAGGGTTAGGGAGGATGGGGGTGGAGATGGGGTTAGGGAGGATGGGGGTAGAGATGGGGTTAGGGAGGATGGGGGTGGAGATGGGGTTAGGGTTAGGGAGGATGGGGTGGAGATGGGGTTAGGGTTAGGGAGGATGGAGTACAGATGGGGTTAGGGTTAGGGAGGATGGGGTGGAGATGGGGTTAGGGTTAGGGATTATGGGGGTAGAGATGGGGTTAAGGTTAGGGAGGATGGGGTGGAGATGGTGTTAGGGTTAGGGAGGATGGGGTTAGGGTTAGGGAGGATGGGATGGAAATGGGGTTGGTTCAGGGAGGATGGGGGTGGGGGTGGTGATGGGGTTAGGGAGGATGGGGGTGGAGATGTGGTTAGGGTTAGGGAGGATGGGGGTGGAGATGGGGTTAGGGTTAGGGAGGATGGGGGTGGAGATGGGGTTAGGGAGGATGGGGGTAGAGATGGGGATAGGGAGGATGGGGGTGGAGATGGGGTTAGGGTTAGGGAGGATTTGGTGGAGATGGGGTTAGGGTTAGGGAGGATGGGGTGGAGATGGGTTTAGGGTTAGGGAGGATGGGGTGGGGGTGGAGATGGGGTTAGGGAGGATGGGGGTGGAGGTGTGGTTAGGGTTAGGGAGGATGGGGGTGGAGATGGGGTTAGGGAGGATGGGGGTAGAGATGGGGTTAGGGAGGATGGGGGTGGAGATGGGGTTAGGGTTAGGGAGGATGGGGTGGAGATGGGGTTAGGGTTAGGGAGGATGGGGGTGGAGATGGGGTTAGGGTTAGGGAGGATTTGGTGGAGATGGGGTTAGGGTTAGGGAGGATGGGGGTGGAGATGGGGTTAGGGAGGATGGGGGTAGAGATGGGGTTAGGGAGGATGGGGGTGGAGATGGGGTTAGGGTTAGGGAGGATGGGGTGGAGATGGGGTTAGGAGGATGGGGGTAGAGATGGGGTTAGGGAGGATGGGGGGTGGAGATGGGGTTAGGGTTAGGGAGGTTGGGTGGAGATGGGGTTAGGGTTAGGGAGGATGGGGGTGGGATGGGGTTAGGGTTGGAGGTTTGGGGGAGATGGGGTTGGGTGTGGGTGGATGGGGGTGGAGATGGGGTTAGGGTGGTGGGGGGTTGTGTGGGGGTGGGTGGTGGGGGGGTGTTGGGGGTGGGGTTGGGTGGTTGGGGGGGTGGTGGGGTGGGGGTTGGGTGGGGTGGATGTGGGGTTGGGTGGGGTGGTGGGGGGGTGGGGGTGGGGGTTGGGGGGTGGGGTTGGGGGGTTGTGGGGGGGTTGGGGTGGGTGGTGGGGTGGTGTGGGGGTGGGGGTGTGGGGTTGGTGGTGGGGTGGGGTGATGGGGTTGGTGGGGGGGGGGGGGGTTGGGGGGTGGTGTGGGGGGGGGGTGGGTGGGGGTGGGGGTGGGTGGGGTGGGGTGTGGGGGGTGGGGGTGGGTGGGTTGGGGGGGGTGTGGGGGGTGGGTGGGGTGGGGGGTGGTTGGGGGTGTGGGTGGGGGGGGTGTTGGGGGTTGGTGGGGTTGGGGTGGTGGGGGGGGTGTGGGGGTGGGGTGTGGGTGGGGGTGGGGTGTGGGGGTGGGGGTGGGGGTGGGGGGGTGGGGTGTGGGGGGTGGTGGTGGGGTGGGGTGGGTGGGGGGTGGGGGTGGTGGGGGGGGTGGGGTGTGGGGGGTGGGGGGTGGGGGGGGTTGGGGTTGGGTGGTTGGGGGGTGTGGGTGGGGTTGGGGGGGGTGTGGGGGTGGGGGTGGGGTGGTGGGGGGGTTGGGGGGGTGGGTGGGTGGGTGGGGGGGGGTGTGGGGGGTGGGGGTGGGGTGGGGGGGTTGGGGGGTGGGGTGGTGGGTGGGGTTGGGGGGTGGGGTGGGGTGGGGTGTGGGGTTGGTGGGGGGGTGGGTTGGGGGGGTTGGGGGGGTGGGGGGTGGGGTGGTTGGGGGGTGGGGTGGGTGGGGGGTGGGTGGTTGGGGTGGGTGGGTGGGTTGGGGGGGTGGGGTGGGTGGTGGGGTGGGTGTGGGGGGGGGTTGGGGGTGGGGGGTGTGGGGTGGGGTGGTGGGGGTGGGTTGGGGTTGGGTGGGTTGGGGGGTGGGGTGGGGTTGGGGGGTGGGGTGGGTGGGGGGTGGGTGTGGGTGGTGGGGTAGGGGTTTGGGTGGAGTGGGGTGGGTGGGTGGTGGGGGTGGAGATGGGGTTAGGGTTAGGGGAGGATTGGGGTGGAGTTGGGTTAGGGTTAGGGAGGATGTGGGTGGATATGGGGT
>NW_028158475.1:553318-726084 GCF_964263955.1 Coregonus lavaretus | reverse complement strand
TACCAATAGATGATGTCCACTGTAACAGATTGCACACATTAGCTGCTAGAGTAACTGCACACGATCATGACAAAAATAGCATCCCACAGTAGCTAGCAGGTTTCGGCACATACCTGTAGTCTCTGCTGTGCCTGCCTTCCTCTGAATATGGTGGTTATGTAAAATGGAGGAGCAGTGGAGTCACTAATCAGATGATGTATTGATCTAATGCAGCACCGCCGTCAGCTGCATGGTACAGTCAAATCCCAGGTGATCTCTCTGTACAGATGACAGAGAGCGAAGCTGCATGCGGGTTCATCATACTGCTCTGGGTTCTGACGTCACATTCAAAGGGAGGGGAGGAGGGGGGCGTTGCTATGACAACAACCCTAGTGATGGGTGGAGGCGTGAGTGGGGGGGATGTTATATAACGGTTATTATGGTGCTTTTTTGGGCCAGGGCCCTTCAGATGTCTCCGATCGCCTCTTCCATCCTCCGCCTCCCCTCTGCGTGAAATCGATTCCACTTAATTTAACGCACAAACGATCACAGAGGACGAGGGCAATGTTCTCCTTCATATCAGTCACTCAGGCAGAAGCAATATGCTTATGTTTTTTTCTCTTGATGTCTGAGACCATTTTTTAAATCTGAGACAATGACTAAAATAAGACTGAAGAGCAGGAAGGATGACCTATTTATTGTCAAACTGTACAAGGAAGCAGCCTTTTGTCCAATTAGTTGAATGATTGTTATTCAGCTCTAGGACCATATGAAGGAAAGATAAGCTTGATAGATCAACCTCTAATTCACTTCTTATTGGGCCACATCCAGGAAGTGGACATGTAGGTCTGCATCTGATTGGTGTGAACACAAACCCTATACAATTAGGTTTTATAAAATGTGTCATTTATAAAAATATTCATGCATTTCCATTGGTTCTGACCAGTAGCAAGGCACTGTAAGGCATCACCAGGTCATCAGTTGGGAGAAAACATCCCAGTTCTAAACAGCCCAAATCTAAAAAGACATGACATACAGCAACAGGTAAACATCAAGTATTCTAGCTAGACTACAGTTTAAAAGTATTGATGTGTTTTAGATACAGCGCAATATAATAAATAGTAGGGTTTCAAAGTATTTCAATCTGTTTATGCAACAGTTGTCTATTTGCACAAGTAGCAATTTATCTACAGGTTTGTAAACTAATCCAGTCTCATATTATAGGTAGACTCAGCGGAATGACGTTGCCACGAGCAGCACCGCAGATATTGAGATGAGCGGGATACAAGATTTCGCTCTCACACAGTCACACACAGTTCACTTCACAGGTTCACGAGGAGTTGTTGCGGAAATGTACCCACTATGCTGTTTACTTTCTGCATCTCCATCAAATCGCTGAGTCTACCTTTAATATTGCTCATATTATGAATGGATGAATGGCACCAGGAAGGCTACAGGCCCACTGCATGTATTTGAGAGTTCTAAATAATAACTAACACAGTGGGGGGAGGGGCGGAGGGTTATAACTTGGCTGCCTGTGTATCCTCTGCAGTGCTGTGTGAAGGAGCTTCTTCCTGGAGGAAGTCAGTGACGATTTGGGCCACAGTCTCAGGGGTGTTCAGGTGGACATGATGATCACCAGGTACGTTAACCACCATGCCCTGAGAGACAGAGAGAGAGAGAGAGAGAGACAGAGACAGAGACAGAGACAGAGACAGAGACAGAGACAGAGACAGAGACAGAGAGAGAGAGAGAGAGAGAGAGACAGAGAGACAGAGAGACAGAGAGAGAGCAAGACAGAGAGAGAGGCGTGAGAGAGTGGGAGGGAGAGAGACAGAGAGAGACAGAGAGGGATGGGGGAGAGAGAGAGGGGGAGGGGAGAGAGAGAGCGAGAGAGAGAAAGAAAGAAAACAAATAAATATAAACTATTCCTTCCCAAAAACCCTGCATTTGACCAATCTGAGTGCCAGTATGTAGGTCAGTGTTTGCAGCTAAAACTATTCTTACTGCCTCTCTGTGATGCTGAGCTTTTACCACTGTCTCTGCTTAGTTCTCATCTATACAGTACTGTAGCTGCAAGGAGCAGAGAACAGTATGATTGTAGTAACAACATAAGGACCAATATTCTGCTTCAATGTTTCAGTAGCAACCATAAAAGTGACATTAGTGTCCACGATTTAAATGTGAGTAGACCATTGTTTCTTTGTAAATGCAGCTGTATAAGTAAGTATACTCACGCTTTGGTCTTTATACCCTTGAAGTAGCGTTGAGGTAAATGTCTTCTGTTCTGGTTCAGAAAACATCTTCTCAAACCCCTCCTCCGCCCTATCAGGAGAATTAGACAGATCTTTAAGTAAAACATATTAACAGTAAAGAATAGTGATTGACGGTATAGTATGGTAAAGTGTAACATACAACAGAAACTGTGTAATAATCAGGTAATAATTGTGAAATAGTGTAATGATGGGAGAGTGTCTTACAGTACTACTAGAACTCTGGCCTGTATCCTGGACTGCAACTCTAGACTCTGCTCCAGGCTGACACGCACAACGTTTTTCTGAAACAAACAGAAACAAAACACATTAGCCTTCCTATAAACAGAAAAGATACAAATCAACTAGTGTGTCTTTTTTATGAGGACTATTAACACAAAAAGATGAGTCTTACCAGATTGATTCGAAAGTCTCGGGTGAACACAACCCCTATGAAAGCAAAATAGAAAGTGTTAGTATTACTATTATATTACAATGATATGAGTACGAAAGATGACAAGAAAGAGAGAAACAAAGTGAAATTAGAAAAAAAGACAATAAGAGAGAGAGAGAGAGAAAGAAAAAAATGATCATTTTACCTCCTTCAACCTGAGCGAGTCCTCGTTCTAGAAGAATGTGTGCAGACTGCTTCGAGAGAGAGGGGTTTGCTGCCAAAAGTCTGGAAGTGATTAACACATCAAAAGAGTGACGCATTGACTAGGATTATCATAGCAGAGAGATTATGGCCAGACAGCCCAACATAACAGAAGTGTCATTGTAAAACAAGGAAGTGTGGTCTTACCTCATCAATGCGTTCTCATAGGTGTAAACCTTCTCTTTCTTCTCATCTTTCTTCTTCTCAAACTGGAGCATTTCTTCAAATCCCTGTCTTATCACCGTATGCAATTCTTTCTAGGGTAAGAGACCCAATGTTAGAGAGAGAGACATTATAAATGTGGATGTGCTGAACAGTTCCAAGGAGAAAATGATCATAGAGTGGTTGGTGTTTCAGTACCGAGTCTGTGGGTATGAATCCATAGGAGTCCAGGAGAACCACTGACTCCACCATCTCTGGATACAGAGCACTGAACTGGACAAAGACAACAGGACATGGTTACATACACAGATACTGTCTCTGGATATTGTCAATTGCGAAGACACACAGAGATATGAAACACCATTAACATGTTTTTTTTTTTTTATGCTTACAATTCCAGCTACATTGCCACCTGTAAAATGGAGAGCACATGATCAGATGTCTGTACAAACAGGAAAACAACAATGTCTGATCTGAACACAACGAGTGGAAGAGAGATTAACATGAACATGAACAGTCACTCACCCATACTGTGTCCGATAATAGAGAATCTCTTCCATTGGAGAGCTGCAAACACATTTCAATGGATTAAATCGATAGATAATCTGCTAAATTTGGCTTCATACTTTTATACCTAATCACACCTTCCTAGGACAGAAAGAATGAAGAAACCTCATATAGCTGTGTCTAACTTCACTTTACCTTCAATCATTGCTTTTCAGCTCTTACTGGGGCAAAGGTCACATTGGTCTGAATACACTCTAACCAGCAGGTAGCGGTTTGAACATTGGGCCAGTAACCGAAAGGCCGGTAGTTCGAGCCTACAAGGTGAAAAATCTGTTGATGTGCCCTTGAGCAAGGCACTTAACCCTAATCGCTCCAGGGTCGCTTCCAGGCAGACCCTGGCCGTGACCCCATTCTCCGAGGGTGTCTCAGAGAGAGTGGGATTTGCAAAAAACACATTTCCAATTCACACATTTGTATTAATACACACTTGTGCATGTGTGAAATAGGACAAATATATGCATCCACTAAATTAATTTCAATTATTATTATTACCTCCAATGACTCGCCGTATGTCGGCCACATAAGCAGGAAAGCTGTAGAAGACTCCAGGAGGTCTATGGGAGGAGAGGCCATGGCCTGCCATATCCACAGCTACATACTTCCACTCTGAGTGTGTGTGTGTGAGTGTGAGTGTGAGTGTGAGAGAGAGTGTGTTTGAGAGAGAGAGAGAGAGAGAGAGAGAGAGAGAGAGAGAGAGAGAGAGAGAGAGAGAGAGAGAGAGAGAGAGAGAGGGTATGTAAGAGCCTGACTCACTCCGTACTGAACAACTATGCAACTGAATGTCCTTCCATTTCCAATGACAAGCTCTCATGTATCTATTGTATAATTATCTGTGCTGATCTAGCAGTCAGACAGCCTACGTACCTTTGGGCAGCAGTGGAATGAGAGTGTTGAAAGTGCCACAGTTGTCTGCCCAGCCGTGCAGGCAGAGTATTGGACGACCACGGTCAGGACCCCAGACCTTGCCCCTCATCTCTCCCCACGGTACTGGCATATTGAACTCTGACACTGAAGGGCAATTACTATTAAGACACATTACTAAGCATTTAACATGGCACAACAATCAGTAATAGTGCATGAGGACGTGTTATAAGAAGCTCAACAAACAAACAAACAAGAACACACACACACAACACACTAATGAGTTCACTAAGTTAATGTCAAGAGAGCTCCCATAAGTTCTGATGATCAAGAAAGGATTCATTCTTACCTGTTTGTTTCATGGTAGCTGATGTCATCAAGTGTCTGACCCCTTTCAAAGTTTGCATTATTCTGAAAGACAAACTGCAAAGTCGGGTTGTTAGCTAAACATAAGCACTATACGTCCACAACGTCGATATATTAAATATATCATATAAATGCATTAATAAAACGTTAGTTACGAAATAACAACAACTCTATTCACGCTAATGTAACCTTTGAAACGCTTCTCCATTACTTCCGGGTGAAGTGACACATGTTATTTTGACGAATGAAACGTGAACGCGTCTCCACTTTTAGCGAATAATATTGGACATCTAGTGGCCGGTTAAATGACTGACAAGAGCACGCGCCAATCCTATGTGAGCCATTGTCCAATCACATACTTTGTGAGGAGAACGGGGCGGGAGAACACAAGGCGTTCACAAGAAGACAAGGTGCGGTCACAAAGCATCCAGAATGATATCATTCTAGCAATAAACCAAACAAAAGGTCAAGACTACGACCAACGTGTCATTTCCCCCAATATAATTTAAAAAAAAATTTCATCTGAGTATAGCTCAAGGCATTGGCCTGGAGTTTGTTGCAGAATTTGTCTGTTCCAAACATTTCATGACGTTTAGCCTATTGGCATGAAAAACAAAAATCATTTTCAAAACTTGTGAGGAAATTCCAGCCTTCTAAACATTCTAGAGATGGACTACAAGGCATATTAAACAGACAAAGTGGATGCTGTTGTGTCTGCAAAAATTCACCAGGGGGCAGAGAGTCGATATGGTAAAACCCAACGCCTACAATAGGTTGAGAGCGCTGCACACTGCTCTCAGAGCAACCAGATATGCAACTTCAAGTGGTCTTGATTTTACAATTAATGTCAATGTCAGTGTATGCATAATATGTGAGGCATTGTTTATATTCATGGAAGGAATTATTCCAGAGGCTGAAAACATAACACAGAGGTCTGCGATATTGGCTGCTCTAGAAAATATAATATTTTCTCGAAGCTCTATCAGTCACCAGACAGACCTCTTTTGTCAATCAAGATAGCCATTACCTTAAAGGGATAGTTTGAGACTTTGGCAATGAAGCCCTGTATCTACTTCCCTGGAGTCAGATAAACTGGTGCATTCTATTTTTATGTCTCTGTGTCCAGTATGAAGGAAGTTAGAGGTAATTTCGCAAGGTAATGCTAACTAGCGTCAGCGCAATAACTGGAAGTCTACAGGAACAGCTAGCAACTATCCCTTTAATTATGATCAAAGAGGCCAGAGATGGATTAGTTTTTCTCCCCTTACCAAAATCTATATTTGGGTGTCTCTGGACAACCGAGCAACACTAGATACAGCAGACAAAACTATCATGACAAACATTTTCCACAATGTATTAGCAAACATGTGTTATTCGATTTATACCTTTGAAATGTGTCAAAAGTAGAGTGTTTCAAAAGTAGAGAATACCATCAATCGGTTATATCCCAAACCGGCAGGGTTTAAACTTGACCTGAACTTGAACCCCACTAAAGGAGTGAAAATGGCTAGGGCCTAAACATATCCATGCTTAAATGCTCTGGCAAAACTGTCTGGTGGTCCTGGCTGCTGCCAGCAGTTATTTATAAAGCTACATGTTGACTGAAGAGAGAGAAAGATAGGAGAGGAGAAAGAGTGTGCTGGGGATAATGGCAAAAAGAGACAGAGAGGTGTGAGATAAATGAAAGAGAGAGAGAGGAAGGAAGATAGATTGTGATACTGTATAGCTTATTCATGGACATATATGAGAGTCACAGTCCTGTTTGGCCTTAGGTTCAAAAGTTGACCATGTCACCTCTGTTGGAGCCGAGGGGTGTTTCTGTCATTGCAGTGTAACAACTGTTGTTCTCATTTGCTGACTTTTGGCAGCATTTGTCTTTGACCATGCCAATAATGTATTTGTAATGGACATGATGCTTTTTCGCCCTGTTCGAAATGATGAGTAGGTCAAAAAAAAGAGCCATGCTGTCGTCGTCACACCACTGTTATTGTCGTATACTAAAGGTCATAAGATTGAGTCAAATGGCATTTCTTACACATATTAACTAATGAGAGATTCATGCATGTTATTAAATGGTCATACTGAGCCAAGCCTGTAAACGGTATAGAGTTCTGAAGAACTGTAGCAATACAGCATTACCTTACCAACTTTGGAAAGAATTAGATAGACCATTGGAAATCTTGATTTTGGCACCTTCTTTTCTTATGAACTATGAGACAATAGAATGCACAATGCAGTGAGGGACAGAAAGGAATCTAACTGGTATGGTATCATAGTTTGGTATCCTAACGGGGAGGGTGGGTTAAAGAGAGTTAGAGGTGGAGTAAACATCAAGAGAGAGAGTAGATTGATGATTGGCCTTGGATGAGGGAGGAGGGGGTATAAAAGGTATGGTTTGGGGATGGTTTGACTATAAAGTATTTCGGAGTTTGAAATATTCACACGGGACATTTGCCTGCTTTACTGGTACAGTATCGATGCTTCTATGTCATGCTTTAGAAATACATTTTTGGGATCAACTGTTTATTCATTTTCAAAACCAGAATCTTTAAAGTTTTGACCTAGCGTTAGGGTTAGTGTTGAGGCTGAAAAAGCAAATTACAGTATTATAATCATGAGTGAGAGTTTGGGTGAGCTGCTGTTGTAACCCAAAATGAATTTCAGTCAACAATCTGAACTGTATGACATCTAATTATGTCATCTTCAGTTTGACTGTCAGTGTTTTCGAAGAGAATCCAACACATACATGCACACAGAAGGCCCATAGTCTAGAGCTCTCAAACTACAATCTGGACCTCGAAGCCAGTTCCACTGCATTTGTTCATTGTTCCCCTCTAATCAGGGACTGATTTAGACCTGGGACACCAGGTGGGTGCAATTCATTATCCGGTAGAACAGAAAAGCAGCAGGCTCCGGACCTCGTAGGGTAAGAGTTGAGTACCCCTGGTCTAGAGGCTATGCAAAGACAACGCAACAACAGGTGGACTTATGGTGCACTGATGCTGGGATGGATATACATCCTGAGAGAACAAGTCAATCTATCAGTCTGCTGCCTCTACATCAAGCTATCTTGTTCAGAGTAGACGGGTGATTAGCTAGTAAAGACTGTGTGGAGGAGCTGATGGGGCTGTATTTTATGGCTGATGTCTATGTGTGGACTGACCATTTTTGACCTGTGGGTATAGAATCCTATGAGGACAAGGTCAATGAAAAGCTATGGGGAAAGGACCTTGGGATTAGTTACTACATAGTTACTACATTGTTGCCGTTGAAAATATAACATTTAATAGATAATAACATCTGGATTTAATATTTTATTACAGTATTGGCATGTTCAATGTATCAGAGTTGCATGCCGTGTATTATCGAACCCAGTAAACAAACCAAGCTAATGTAATGTATCCTGTTGTTTCTATAGCATGCAATTCCTATCCCCACTACTAGTGACTCTCTAACTAGGCTTTATGGCTGAACGTTTCTATAGCGTTTTGCTGAGTAGACTTGCCATATGTTAGATTAGATTAATGTATTACTGAATTAGTATTATGATGTAAATTAAAACCATATAATTCCCTGTCTTCTTGGCTGCTTCATTGGTTCTGTCTATTACTAACCCACTCTGATTGCTTGGCACAGAAAATACTAGCTTTCCTACTGTAAGCATTTGTAACAGGGCTGGGGTCAATTCGAATTGAAGGCAAATTAGAATTTCACATTTAAAAAAAGGAAAAACTTTGGGAATAAATAGCTTCTACTCCTCAGTTTATTGAAAAATCCTTGAAAATAGAATTGTTATTTAAGACCCCAGTCCTGATTTGTACTGTTATCCCACTGGCTATAAGGTGAATGCACCAATTTGTAAGTTGCTCTGGATAAGAGCGTCTGCTAAATGACGTAAATGTAAATGTAAATGTATGTCATGTAACTCCTCAGTCTCCTTCTCTGTCTTCCTCAGATCATGGCTGACTTTGACATGGTTCTGAATTGCTGGGGGCCAGTGGAGGCTGACTACAACACACACGGAGGACTGGTTCTGAGCCGGTCAGTGGACAATATTGGACTGTACTTAGCTCTGGTCCAGGGCGTTACGTTTTGCTTGCTGTTGCTGAGACACAACTGCAAAATGCAGGGAACGCTATGGACCGGAGCCAGACTTCACTGAGTTGGCTAAGAGATGGACTGGAGAATGGTTCTGGCCATAAACTGCTAGACTGCAGACTGTTGTGTTGAATGTAATGCTAAGAAATACACTACTGGTCAAAGGTTTTAGAAGGGTTTTTCTTAATTTTTTACTATTTTCTACATTGTAGAATAATAGTGAAGACATCACAACTATGTAGCTCAGCTGCTAGAGTACGGCGCTTGTAACGCCAAGGTAGTGGGTTCGATCCCCGGGACCACCCATACACAAAAATGTATGCACGCATGACTGTAAGTCGCTTTGGATAAAAGCGTCTGCTAAATGGCATATTTATTTATTTATTTATTTTAAATAACACATATGGAATCATGTAGTAACCAAAAAAGTGTTCAACAAATCAAAATATATTTGAGATTTCAGATTCTTCAAATAGCCACCCTTTGCCTTGATGACAGCTTTGCACACTCTTGGCATTCTCTCATCCAGCTTCACCTGGAATGCTTTTCCAACAGTCTTGAAGGAGTTCCCACATATACTGAGCACTTGTTGGCTGCTTTTCCTTCACTCTGCGGTCCGACTCATCCCAAACCATCTCAATTTGGTTGAGGTCGGGGGATTGTGGAGGCCAGGTCATCTGATGCAGCACTCCATCACTCTCCTTCTTGGTAAAATAGCCCTTGCACAGCCTGGAGGTGTGTTGGGTCATTGTCCTGTTGAAAAACAAATGATAGTCCCACTAATCCCAAACCAGATGGGATGGCGTATCGCTGCAGAATGCTGTGGTAGCCATGCTGGTTAAGTGTGCCTTGAATTCGAAATAAATCACGGACAGTGTCACCAGCAAAGCACCTCCACACCATAACACCTCCTCCTCCATGCTTTACGGTGGGAAATACACATGCAGAGATCATCTGTTCACCCACACCACGTCTCACAAAGACACGGCGGTTGGAACCAAAAATCTCAAATTTGTACTCCAGACCAAAGGACAAATTTCCACCAAAGTTCTTGAAATGTTCCGTATTGACTGACCTTTGTGTCTTAAAGTAATGATGGACTGTCATTTCTCTTTGCTTATTTGAGCTGTTCTTGCCATAATATGGACTTGGTCTTTTACCAAATAGGGCTATCTTCTGTATACCCCCCCCCCCCCCACCTTGTCACAACACAACGGATTAACAACACAACACAACAAATTAACTTTTAAGAAGGGACACCTGTTACATTGAAATGCATTCCAGGTGACTACCTCATGAAGCTGGTTGAGAGAATGCCAAGAGTGTGCAAAGCTGTCATCAAGGCAAAGGGTGGCTATTTGAAGAATCTCAAATATAAAATACATTTTGATTTGTTGAACACTTTTTTGGTTACTACATGTTTCCATATGTGTTATTTCATAGTTGTGATGTCTTCACTATTATTCTACAATGTAGCAAATAGTAAAAATAAAGAAAAACTCTTGAATGAGTAGGTGTTGTAAAACTTTTGACCGGTAGTGTAGGTTAATGCTATATCTACACATTGGCAATCAGGAATGATTTAAAATGTTCTGTACTGTAGAGGCTCACAGAACTCTCCTTACAAATCTCTCTCTTTCCCTCTCTGTCTCTCCTTGCCTCTAGTCTGTTCACAGAGCACCCAGACACCCTGACGTTGTTCCCTAAGTTCGCAGGCATCGCAGCGGGGGACCTGTCCGGGAACGCGGCGGTAGCTGCCCACGGGGCCACCGTGCTTAAGAAGCTGGGAGAGCTGCTGAAGGCTAAAGGTGACCACGCTGCCATCCTCAAACCCCTGGCAACCACCCACGCCAAGCAGCACAAGATCGCCCTCAACAACTTCAAGGTGAGGGTGGATGATTCCAGTCTCCCTCCCTTCTCTCTTTATCTGAATCTAGCAGTTTTTTCTCCTCTATTCATAAATGTAAATACATTTAATTGTTGCATTCACTCCAGTTTTACCATGACACTGTCATTCTTAGTTTACTAAAATGCTGAGTGAAAAATATACTTCATAAAGTGCTTTTATTCAGTATGAAATTAAACATTATCATCTCTCTTGCTTCTCACCAGCTCATCACCGAGATCATCTGCAAGGTGATGGGTGAGAAGGCACGGCTGGACGGGGCAGGGCAGGAAGCGCTGAGGAAGGTGATGGGCGTGGTCATAGCTGACATCGACGTCACCTACAAGGAGCTGGGCTTCGCTGGCTAAACGGTTTACCTCAACGACCTACGACCCCCACGCCAGGGGTCACAAGAGGTCACACGGAAAGGACAACAACTGGAGACATTTACTGGGAGCTTACACGTGAAGCAGAGTGGTTACTAGTTTATATACAGTACATTCTAAGTGCTGGTTTGCTTGTGACTTGCTGAAAGTACAGGAGGTGTATGGGGCAAAGCTTTTGTGAAAATTCTGCATTTCTCTCTGTACAGTATATTGCCTTAATCTGCCATTTCAATGTAGTTTGCTTACTGAATGGTAACTGTTTCTCATTGCACTAAACCAATAAACGTTCTATCAGCTGCAAATAAGTGCTTAAAATGTCTGTTCTGCCTTTTCTATATATTTTCTTTGGTTAATTTCAAACATTCATCACCCAGTGACATGGACAGATGTATTTTCTGAGGGGGTGGATATGAGTTATTAGGGAGATGAGATTAGTTTCTTCTCATTCCCATTCTATATAGTAAGCTTGATTTGATCTTGTACACATTAACAGCTAAAAGCTGAATTGTGGTATATAGACACAAAGGACAACAAATTGAAATAATTAGATTTAGATATGAGTTCGTTAATGTGGTGTCTGGTTAGGACTGAAGCAAGGACGAAGGGTTGAAGTTACTCATCTGCTCTTGCTCTATGACAAACCTGTTTATTGCCTCTAGACTGGCTCAAATCCTCACTCTCTCTTGCACACAATTGGCGGGGGGTCTATTCTGGTAGTCACCTCTCCTGCCCTCTATCTTGGATGACTGTCCGGTTTCTGCTGTGCTCCAGTGCAGGTCAGCAAGCGGTCAGTCAGCGATCTATCCCCACCCACTCCTCTCCTCCCTCCCCCTTTGACTAAAACACGTGCATGATCTCTCTTGCACTCTCTCAACACACCTAAGTGCTACTACCTATAGCATGATCACTTAACACACATACACACACACTCACCAGCAGGCACATACACACTAATCCCCACCACCCTGTTTATTTTGGCTCTGTCCTCTCCCTTTCCCATTCCTGCGGTCTTATCGGTCAGTTTGGACGTGACTCTCTCCACAGAGCAGCATCTCAGGCGGGGCTGTCTGTGTTCAGATCACCCCCTCTCAGACCAGACCAGACTGTGCCCGTTAGCTTGGGCGCCATGGTGACGCCATGGAGATTGCCCAGTGCATTCCTCACAGGAAGTGCATGTCTAGAGTGCCCCTGATTGGTTAAACCGCACTAGTGAATGAAATTAATTGTTTCAATAAGCTCAATGCGGATATCTTGAATGACTACAATACACGGAAGAGTTAAGCGTACTAGTGCAAGAAATCAAAGTTGTATTCAAACATATTATGCTTAATTCTGGATTCAGACATTTCTTACTTTGTGATATTGCTTGAATCTACAGTATAAATTAAAATTGACATTTGCCTGGGAGCAAAATTGTAATGGAAAACTTCCTTTCAAACTTTTCCACTGTCTCCAGTCAAATGAAAAGTGGTGTTTTGGCATTAGCCTGGCTGGCTGGCTGGTATTGAGCTGATTGCCAAAGCTGTGGTTAATTGCCCTGCTGAAGGAATGACTATTAATTGGGTGGCTGTGTGTCGGTCACTGCACTGCAGACGTGACAACAGACACTGTGACACCCTCTCATCTGGTGTGACCCGCCTGTCTTTATCTCTCTTTATCCGTCAATATCTCTTTCTTTCTGCTGACCCGTTGCCAAGGACAGCCGGTCTCCACCGACCAGACCACCAGACCGGTTGACCCCAGGCCAGGGGCATTAGTCAAGAGTAAGCAATATGGAAAAACCCACGGGAGACGTGAGTCATTTTATAGGCTACTCATTCTGTAACTATCACGCAGTAAAGCATCCTAACGGGGAGGGTGGGCTAAAGAGAGTTAGAGGTGGAGTAAACATCAAGAGAGAGAGTAGATTGATGATTGGCCTTGGATGAGGGAGGAGGGGGTATAAAAGGTATGGTTTGACTATAAAGTATTTCAGAGTTTGAAATATTCACACGGGACATTTACCTGCTTTACTGGTACAGTATCGATGCTTCTATGTCATGCTTTAGAAATACATTTTTGGGATCAACTGTTTATTCATTTTCAAAACCAGAATCTTTCAAGTTTTGACCTAGCGTTAGGGTTAATGTTGAGGCTGAAAAAGCAAATTACAGTATTATAATCATGAGTGAGAGTTTGGGTGAGCTGCTGTTGTAACCCAAAATGAATTTCAGTCAACAATCTGAACTGTATGACATCTAATTATGTCATCTTCAGTTTGACTGTCAGTGTTTTCGAAGAGAATCCAACACATACATGCACACAGAAGGCCCATAGTCTAGAGCTCTCAAACTACAATCTGGACCTCGAAGCCAGTTCAAATGCATTTGTTCATTGTTCCCCTCTAATCAGGGACTGATTTAGACCTGGGACACCAGGTGGGTGTAATTCATTATCCGGTAGAACAGAGAACCAGCAGGCTCCGGACCTCGTAGGGTAAGAGTTGAGTACCCCTGGTCTAGAGGCTATGCAAAGACAACGCAACAACAGGTGGACTTATGGTGCACTGATGCTGGGATGGATATACATCCTGAGAGAACAAGTCAATCTATCAGTCTGCTGCCTCTACATCAAGCTATCTTGTTCAGAGTAGACGGGTGATTAGCTAGTAAAGACTGTGTGGAGGAGCTGATGGGGCTGTATTTTATGGCTGATGTCTATGTGTGGACTGACCATTTTTGACCTGTGGGTATAGAATCCTATGAGGACAAGGTCAATGAAAAGCTATGGGGAAAGGACCTTGGGATTAGTTACTACATAGTTACTACATTGTTGCCGTTGAAAAGATAACATTTAATAGATAATAACATCTGGATTTAATATTTTATTACAGTATTGGCATGTTCAATGTATCAGAGTTGCATGCCGTGTATTATCGAACCCAGTAAACAAACCAAGCTAATGTAATGTATCCTGTTGTTTCTATAGCATGCAATTCCTATCCCCACTACTAGTGACTCTCTAACTAGGCTTTATGGCTGAACGTTTCTATAGCGTTTTGCTGAGTAGACTTGCCATATGTTAGATTAGATTAATGTATTACTGAATTAGTATTATGATGTAAATTAAAACCATATAATTCCCTGTCTTCTTGGCTGCTTCATTGGTTCTGTCTATTACTAACCCACTCTGATTGCTTGGCACAGAAAATACTAGCTTTCCTACTGTAAGCATTTGTAACAGGGCTGGGGTCAATTCGAATTGAAGGCAAATTAGAATTTCACATTTAAAAAAAGGAAAAACTTTGGGAATAAATAGCTTCTACTCCTCAGTTTATTGAAAAATCCTTGAAAATAGAATTGTTATTTAAGACCCCAGTCCTGATTTGTACTGTTATCCCACTGGCTATAAGGTGAATGCACCAATTTGTAAGTTGCTCTGGATAAGAGCGTCTGCTAAATGACGTAAATGTAAATGTAAATGTATGTCATGTAACTCCTCAGTCTCCTTCTCTGTCTTCCTCAGATCATGGCTGACTTTGACATGGTTCTGAATTGCTGGGGGCCAGTGGAGGCTGACTACAACACACACGGAGGACTGGTTCTGAGCCGGTCAGTGGACAATATTGGACTGTACTTAGCTCTGGTCCAGGGCGTTACGTTTTGCTTGCTGTTGCTGAGACACAACTGCAAAATGCAGGGAACGCTATGGACCGGAGTCAGACTTCACTGAGTTGGCTAAGAGATGGACTGGAGAATGGTTCTGGCCATAAACTGCTAGACTGCAGACTGTTGTGTTGAATGTAATGCTAAGAAATACACTACTGGTCAAAGGTTTTAGAAGGGTTTTTCTTAATTTTTTACTATTTTCTACATTGTAGAATAATAGTGAAGACATCACAACTATGTAGCTCAGCTGCTAGAGTACGGCGCTTGTAACGCCAAGGTAGTGGGTTCGATCCCCGGGACCACCCATACACAAAAATGTATGCACGCATGACTGTAAGTCGCTTTGGATAAAAGCGTCTGCTAAATGGCATATTTATTTATTTATTTATTTTAAATAACACATATGGAATCATGTAGTAACCAAAAAAGTGTTCAACAAATCAAAATATATTTGAGATTTCAGGTTCTTCAAATAGCCACCCTTTGCCTTGATGACAGCTTTGCACACTCTTGGCATTCTCTCATCCAGCTTCACCTGGAATGCTTTTCCAACAGTCTTGAAGGAGTTCCCACATATACTGAGCACTTGTTGGCTGCTTTTCCTTCACTCTGCGGTCCGACTCATCCCAAACCATCTCAATTTGGTTGAGGTCGGGGGATTGTGGAGGCCAGGTCATCTGATGCAGCACTCCATCACTCTCCTTCTTGGTAAAATAGCCCTTGCACAGCCTGGAGGTGTGTTGGGTCATTGTCCTGTTGAAAAACAAATGATAGTCCCACTAATCCCAAACCAGATGGGATGGCGTATCGCTGCAGAATGCTGTGGTAGCCATGCTGGTTAAGTGTGCCTTGAATTCGAAATAAATCACGGACAGTGTCACCAGCAAAGCACCTCCACACCATAACACCTCCTCCTCCATGCTTTACGGTGGGAAATACACATGCAGAGATCATCTGTTCACCCACACCACGTCTCACAAAGACACGACGGTTGGAACCAAAAATCTCAAATTTGTACTCCAGACCAAAGGACAAATTTCCACCGGTCGAATGTCCATTGCTCGTGTATCTTGGCCCAAGCAAGTCTCTTCTTCTTAATAGTGGTTTCTTTGCAGTAATTCGACCATGAAGGCCTGATTCACAGTCTCCTCTGAACAATTGATGCTGTAACAGAGGTAACTCTGGGTCTTCCATTCCTGTGGAGGTCCTCATGAGAGCCAGTTTCATCATAGCGCTTGATGGTTTTTGCGACTGCACTTGAAGAAACTTTCAAAGTTCTTGAAATGTTCCGTATTGACTGACCTTCGTGTCTTAAAGTAATGATGGACTGTCATTTCTCTTTGCTTATTTGAGCTGTTCTTGCCATAATATGGACTTGGTCTTTTACCAAATAGGGCTATCTTCTGTATACCCCCCCCCTACCTTGTCACAACACAACTGATTAACAACACAACACAACAAATTAACTTTTAAGAAGGGACACCTGTTACATTGAAATGCATTCCAGGTGACTACCTCATGAAGCTGGTTGAGAGAATGCCAAGAGTGTGCAAAGCTGTCATCAAGGCAAAGGGTGGCTATTTGAAGAATCTCAAATATAAAATACATTTTGATTTGTTGAACACTTTTTTGGTTACTACATGTTTCCATATGTGTTATTTCATAGTTGTGATGTCTTCACTATTATTCTACAATGTAGCAAATAGTAAAAATAAAGAAAAACTCTTGAATGAGTAGGTGTTGTAAAACTTTTGACCGGTAGTGTAGGTTAATGCTATATCTACACATTGGCAATCAGGAATGATTTAAAATGTTCTGTACTGTAGAGGCTCACAGAACTCTCCTTACAAATCTCTCTCTTTCCCTCTCTGTCTCTCCTTGCCTCTAGTCTGTTCACAGAGCACCCAGACACCCTGACGTTGTTCCCTAGGTTCGCAGGCATCGCAGCGGGGGACCTGTCCGGGAACGCGGCGGTAGCTGCCCACGGGGCCACCGTGCTTAAGAAGCTGGGAGAGCTGCTGAAGGCTAAAGGTGACCACGCTGCCATCCTCAAACCCCTGGCAACCACCCACGCCAAGCAGCACAAGATCGCCCTCAACAACTTCAAGGTGAGGGTGGATGATTCCAGTCTCCCTCCCTTCTCTCTTTATCTGAATCTAGCAGTTTTTTTCTCCTCTATTCATAAATGTAAATACATTTAATTGTTGCATTCACTCCAGTTTTACCATGACACTGTCATTCTTAGTTTACTAAAATGCTGAGTGAAAAATATACTTCATAAAGTGCTTTTATTCAGTATGAAATTAAACATTATCATCTCTCTTGCTTCTCACCAGCTCATCACCGAGATCATCTGCAAGGTGATGGGTGAGAATGCAGGGCTGGACGGGGCAGGGCAGGAAGCGCTGAGGAAGGTGATGGGCGTGGTCATAGCTGACATCGACGTCACCTACAAGGAGCTGGGCTTCGCTGGCTAAACGGTTTACCTCAACGACCTACGACCCCCACGCCAGGGGTCACAAGAGGTCACACGGAAAGGACAACAACTGGAGACATTTACTGGGAGCTTACACGTGAAGCAGAGTGGTTACTAGTTTATATACAGTACATTCTAAGTGCTGGTTTGCTTGTGACTTGCTGAAAGTACAGGAGGTGTATGGGGCAAAGCTTTTGTGAAAATTCTGCATTTCTCTCTGTACAGTATATTGCCTTAATCTGCCATTTCAATGTAGTTTGCTTACTGAATGGTAACTGTTTCTCATTGCACTAAACCAATAAACGTTCTATCAGCTGCAAATAAGTGCTTAAAATGTCTGTTCTGCCTTTTCTATATATTTTCTTTGGTTAATTTCAAACATTCATCACCCAGTGACATGGACAGATGTATTTTCTGAGGGGGTGGATATGAGTTATTAGGGAGATGAGATTAGTTTCTTCTCATTCCCATTCTATATAGTAAGCTTGATTTGATCTTGTACACATTAACAGCTAAAAGCTGAATTGTGGTATACAGACAAAAAGGACAACAAATTAAAATAATTAGATTTAGATATGAGTTCTTTAATGTGGTGTCTGGTTAGGACTGAAGCAAGGACGAAGGGTTGAAGTTACTCATCCGCTCTTGCTCTGTGACAAACCTGTTTATTGCCTCTAGACTGGCTCAAATCCTCACTCTCTCTTGCACACAATTGGCGGGGGGTCTATTCACCTCTCCTGCCCTCTATCTTGGATGACTGTCCGGTTTCTGTTGTGCTCCAGTGCAGGTCAGCAAGCGGTCAGTCAGCGATCTATCCCCACCCACTCCTCTCCTCCCTCCCCCTTTGACTAAAACACGTCCATGATCTCTCTTGCACTCTCTCAACACACCTAAGTGCTACTACCTATAGCATGATCACTTAACACACATACACACACACTCACCAGCAGGCACATACACACTAATCCCCACCACCCTGTTTATTTTGGCTCTGTCCTCTCCCTTTCCCATTCCTGCGGTCTTATCGGTCAGTGTGGACGTGACTCTCTCCACAGAGCAGCATCTCAGGCGGGGCTGTCTGTGTTCAGATCACCCCCTCTCAGACCAGACCAGACTGTGCCCGTTAGCTTGGGCGCCATGGTGACGCCATGGAGATTGCCCAGTGCATTCCTCACAGGAAGTGCATGTCTAGAGTGCCCCTGATTGGTTAAACCGCACTAGTGAATGAAATTAATTGTTTCAATAAGCTCAATGCGGATATCTTGAATGACTACAATACACGGAAGAGTTAAGCGTACTAGTGCAATAAATCAAAGTTGTATTCAAACATATTATGCTTAATTCTGGATTCAGACATTTCTTACTTTGTGATGTTGCTTGAATCTACAGTATAAATTAAAATTGACATTTGCCTGGGAGCAAAATTGTAATGGAAAACTTCCTTTCAAACTTTTCCATTGTCTCCAGTCAAATGAAAAGTGGTGTTTTGGCATTAGCCTGGCTGGCTGGCTGGTATTGAGCTGATTGCCAAATCTGTGGTTAATTGCCCTGCTGAAGGAATGACTATTAATAGGGTGGCTGTGTGTCGGTCACTGCACTGCAGACGTGACAACAGACACTGTGACACCCTCTCATCTGGTGTGACCCGCCTGTCTTTATCTCTCTTTATCCGTCAATATCTCTTTCTTTCTGCTGACCCGTTGCCAAGGACAGCCGGTCTCCACCGACCAGACCACCGGACCGGTTTACCCCAGGCCAGGGGCATTAGTCAAGAGTAAGCAATATGGAAAAACCCACGGGAGACGTGTGAGTCATTTTATAGGCTACTCATTCTGTAACTATCACGCAGTAAAGCATCCATTGGGCTCAGGTGCTCCCCCATCTTAGCCACTTTAGGTTATGGTGAATTCAATATCCACCTACAAACTGATTGATGTGCCAAATATAATTTTATTTTTCAAACATAGTGCACATGACTGACCACTAGCCTAGGTGTCCAGGCTCCCTTGTCCTCCCAGTGTTGGGTCTTCCCCCCCTCTCATGGTGTCCAACAGCAGTATCTATCAGTGAGGAAACAGGAAACCTCTCATGGGGTCCAACAGCAGTATCTATCAGTGAGGAAACCTCTCATGGGGTCCAACAGCAGTATCTATCAGTGAGGAAACCTCTCATGGGGTCCAACAGCAGTATCTATCAGTGAGGAAACCTCTCATGGGGTCCAACAGCAGTATCTATCAGTGAGGAAACCTCTCATGGGGTCCAACAGCAGTATCTATCAGTGAGGAAACCTCTCATGGGGTCCAACAGCAGTATCTATCAGTGAGGAAACAGGAAACCTCTCATGGGGTCCAACAGCAGTATCTATCAGTGAGGAAACCTCTCATGGGGCCCAACAGCAGTATCTATCAGTGAGGAAACAGGAAACCTCTTTAATCAGCATTAACACAGTGGATCCCAAACCTGTTTTTGTCCCCAATATTTTCTAACCAGGACCAAGTCTCAAGCAGATCCCAACCTATAGTTTTTCTGAACATTCCACAAAATGTATCCATCAACACTTTTTATGGATAACAGATTATGGTTCACATGGCGACAGCCAGGGGTGCAGGTTATTCTTTTGCCAAGCCCTGATCAGAGAGGAGGATACGTGTGCATCCTAGTGTCTCCCCCTGAGCCTCTTGTCAGTGGTCACCTCACCACCCAGATACTTATTACATACTGAATCATTTAGCAGTGTGACAGTGTGTGTGTGTATGTCTACATGTGGCAGACTGTGTGTGTTTCACTGTGCAGACATCGCCATTTGAGATGGCAGAATGCAAAACCCTTTTGAAATGCAGTATTAATTTTGTCATGTTCTACATTGCAGAAAATATTTGGCAACAGGTCACTCAGTCTCTAGAGCCAACAATGGTCGACACAGGTCATCAAGATGCTTGAAGCAGTCACGACACAACATACACACTCAATCACCCTTAGGAGCAGTAGAGAACTGGGGTAAAGAGCAAGAGGAAGACACACCAACGAGATGGACAGACACCTGAAGAGACGAAAGGGAGGAAACGATGAGGGGAGGTTGTATATCCCACTAGGCACCAACTGGTTGTTTCCAATACAACAAAATAAATTTGATGACGTTGAATCAATGTGGAAAACGTATTGGATTTGCAATAAAAGTCTTCACTGTAAAGGGATTTTGGGAATGTTTATTTTTTTTTACCCAACTTTCAACCTAAATCCAATGACATGGTTCAAATGTGTTTATTTCACATTTAATTCATGTTAGTTGAAAACTCAATCAAATGATGTTGAACTGACATCTTTGTCCAGTGGGATAGCACACTGGAGATCTTCAACCAAGGGTTATCAAAATACCTGTTGTGAACATGGAGGGGGTGTGAACTTGGAGTTTAGGGATAGAGGAAACAGGTGGGAGGAGGGAGACGGGTCGGAGTGAGGAGGTCCGAGTCTTCAAACAGCTGGTTCACAATTAAAGAGGTTTAACAAGATCTTAAGCACTTACAAATGTGTAACATTGTACAAAATATGTTATATTTATTTTGCATACGAAATGGTTGACGTTATACACAATGGTGCACAATTTTCATGGACCCGTTTCGGCTTGTGAGCACTACTTTCAAAACTACTGGCTGAAATTATACAAAACCTTTATAACGCATCTTTAAGATTGTATCTACTAGCTAAGCCGTTTATTTCTCACATAGGTCAAAGAAACACTACATAATGAAAGATAAGGGGATATCAATTGCATGGTTCAATTTCATCACAAGTTTCTATAGCGCAGCCAGAAAGCACTTTCGAGGCATTGAACCAATGTCTTTCGTCAGGCTGCAGGCACTCCACCTAGTGTCAGTATATTGACACAGCAACAAGTGACATTCTAAAAAGTAAGGTTAGTGTGTAATCTCAAATGTATTTACAAAGATACCAGACACTTTCTTCACAAATTAGATCAAAGCAGATATATTTGTAAATGGCTAAAAGCTTACAATGTGAACAAAACAAGAAAATATGTATTTAAAAAGGTACTATGTGCATGGTAAACATACTGTATGTACAAACAAAATTAAAACAATATGACACGCAGTCCACTCTATATAAACCTCTTACATTTATCTGTTTTAGAGACCGCAATAGCTATTGAGCACAAGTAACAGTCCATGTAAGTACCTGGTCAACCAGTCTTGGCTGGTCCAGGTGGTGATGTTCTGGACTGGGTTAAAGGTCAAAGATCACTCAAAGTTCTGCTGATCAATGTCAGAGGGCACAGTGCAGCGGGTGAAGGTGGACAGGTAGAGACCAGTTGCCATGGGGACAAGACCGGCCGCTACCTTGAGAATGGCCAGTAAACGGTGTGCTGCCGTGGTCACCCCCTCTGTCGTCTGAGTGGAGAAAAAAAGGAAATTAGAGGAAATAAATAAGAATGGAAAAAAACAACAAAAGCTTCATAAAATAACAGAATGACACACTTCTAAAAGATCATATGAGTTTGTATTACCTGTCAGTCTATTCATAACACAGGTTTCATGAAATAGACTAAATATAAACTAATATAGTGTTTTACCTATCAATCACGTCTATGCATTGACTTATACCTGATCCTCTGCACACAGTAAGGGGCAGTGGAGGGATGCAGCCAGCTTCCTCACAGAGACCAGTCGCTCAGGGGGCACTGATGCATTACGAGCTGGAGGAGGAGACACAGACACACCACAGACACACAGAGGAAGATAGCACTCTTTAAACATAATGAGAGGATGATAGAATGTGATAAGTGTTGATGAAAGATGTATAACGGAGAAGGATAGACAGGCGAGTCCATTTCCTTACCATTGGTAACCAGGAAGCAGACTTTGCCCAGGAAGTAACCTGGGTCTAAATACTTGAGGGAGGTCTCTGCTGACTGGAAGCTGAGGAGAGAGAAAAGCAGTAGCATTACCACTGGAAGAAGAGGCCAGTAAAGTCACATCAGTCATGGGGTCCATCTCCCTATGGATGGTCCCTATTGTCTGTATGTGAATGTACCTGAGCTCTGAGGTTAGGTGAATGATGAAAACCACCAGATCTATCCGCGGCCGAGACTCCTCGTTTTCCATGGGTAGTGGGAGGCTTCTAGCCAACCTTCTGGTACAGAAAGAAGAAGATGACAATGTTAGACGGTTGTGACTAGATGGTATACAGCTACTTCTGTCGAGTGACTTTTCGTAGCAGGTTAGGAGAGCATTTTAGCTAACCCTAACCCGCTACGAAAAGTTACTTCTGTCCGTAGCTGTATAGCATCTAGTCAAGACCCCTACCTAGCTCGCTTGTTGGGAACTCAATTCAGTACTTACACATTGACGTTGACATTCTTCTCATGAAGCACAACAGTGTCAGCTAACTTCTGCTGAAATTGCTCTTCATTCTCTACCAGCTGAAACAAGAAACACATTCATTGAGTAACAACTGGTGAGTTAGTGGTGTTATTATGATGTATCAGCTAACTAACTAAACATAGATACAAATATTGAATTCTGTGCATGTAAATGTATCAATAATCTGGATAGCAGTAATGTCACAATTGGTTTAGTGATAACAATCGTTGGTAATTAATTGTTAAGTTTGCTAGCTAGCTACCTAGGGCTAACGTTACTTACAGGACCACTTACCAGTATGTTGGCTGTGTTTAGTCCAGGAAGTTTACTAAATGGTTTGAGTAAAGACATTTTACATCCAACATGCAAAAAAGAGAAGTAAAATTGTGTTAAAAAGCGTTCAACAATGCAGTCGCTAACTAGCGACACTTCATAGACATCTCCAATGTTATGGTTGAATAAAATAATTTTCAGCCATGACTTTTGTGGCGCGTAATTTCAAACTTCCGTTAAACTTCATGACGTCTTCAATTCTTCTTCTGCTGCCATTTTCTTCAAAGGAGCATGACTGCCATCTATTGTCTAAAAAGTGTAACTATATAAATATAATCCTGCTGCTACCTCCACTTTGCACAATAACTTCGACGTCTTTGATAAACACTACATTAAAGCTAGAAACCATAGTTGCTACATCAATTTTTGGACTTAGAAATGAATATATACCCATTGATTCTTGAATTTAACTTATAAATGCCTCATGAGCTTAGTTCAACTGTCATACCCCATCAGAACCCAAGTATAAGCGTGTTATACTCCAATGTTTATAACAAAATGTAAACACTGTATAACCTCAAAAAATTGTTAACACTATAACTGTTTATATCATGGATCGTCAGTCCTTGCATCCATAGCACTGTCTATTAATTTGAGAGGTTACATTTCTCCAGGCCCATCCCTCAGCTTTTTACCAAAACACAGGCGCTTTGTTGTTTCAACTAAGGATTCAAACATTAAGAATGGACAGGAAACATGAGTCACAATGGAAGCAGGACTTTTATTAACTTTGTAGTAGATGGCACAGCAAGGTAGATTCCCCAAAACATCCACCTTGTCTCACAGCAAAAGGACTGTGTGTGTCTGCTCATGGGTTTCTGCTGAAGTGTGTGTGTCTGTTCATGGGTTTCTGCTGAATACCAGTAAAGTAACAGTATGTAAAATGCTTGCGTACGTTGTCAATCATATTGAATTCTACATGTCCGTATCAGTGCGAAGAGTCTTAAGTGGTACTCTTTATCTTTCAAAGGATGTGGTTGTTCGTCACTGTATTTTTTATGTTTGTGTATAAATCTAAGTTATACACGCTATACACGCTCCTCCATGTGAAACCGATCTTTGGATCCCTGTTGGAACCCAGAAAACGACAACAGCATCAACATTGTAGATCATAATGATGGTAAAAAACAGAACAGCATTTCTAAAATAAAATAAGGTTTAAATGGGCAGAACTTCCATCTCTCTCCTCTACTACCCCCGTCCCAATTATTACATGAAATAAAGTGTTGCTCCCAGGCCAACTTCCTTCCTTTCGTTCAAGGTCTTTCCCATTCATCCCAATTGAAAGCCCCACCAACTATCTTCGCATGCTACTTCTTCCCATCCTGACCTCTTATCCTGATTTCCTTGTCCCAATTTGTCCTCGCCGCCCCCCCTCCCAATTTATATGTCCCACTTCAACATGAATGAACACACATACTCACACACACCCTCCCAGCCAGTCCCAATTCACTCCCTCCCACCTAGCCCTAAACCTTCGATGATTGCTGATCTGAAAGGTCTGGATAGGTATAAGCAGTGTAGCTTCCACTTCCACCATATTGCTTCCATCTTCTAGATCTGCAAACATCTAAGAGTTATGGCTGAGGTGAAGGGGTAAGGAGCCCATTAGAACTGGCTGTTGCTCCATCTTTCTAAACCCCCCTCTGCTCTAACATGACCTCGGATGTCCCCCTCTATATCATATCTCCCCCGACTCCCTCTCTCCGTCTGAGCTGGAACGTCTATCCCTCTCTAGCGACAGAGATCTCTCTCTTTCTCTCCCCCTGGCCATCATCTCTGGAGAGGTGGACCTCTCCCTGTCTTCCCTGGTCATGGGCTCGGGCCTGTCGTCTTGCTCCCGGGAGCGGGGTGGTCCCTCTCCTCCGCTCTCCCTCCATCTCTCCTGGGACGGGGAGCGCCCTGAGGGTGAACGGCCAGACGGAGAGCGCTGAGACGGGGAGCGGGGTTCTCGGTCTCGGGTGTGTGAGGATCTGTCCCTGGAAGACCTGGGTAGAAGGAAACAGATCAGGCATTGGTACAAAGATCAAGCACCTGATGACAGACAAACAAAATCAACCCAAACAATCTGTTGGGAAAGAGCTGGGTCGTGTTCATTAGGGCACAGCGTAGCAAAACATTTTGCCACAGAAAAAGAAAACACTGTTTGTTGTTGTTCAGGTAACCTGGTAAAATAAAGGTAAAATAAAGGTTAGTAGTACCTCCCCGTTTCATTCAGTTTTCTTCTAGTTGCCGCCTGATTTTAGTGTGACATAATGGCTATGTGCCATTTTCTAAGTATCAAGTCAGTGTTCCTGTCTGTCTGCTCAGGCCTCACCTCTTCCTCTTGCTCCTGTGAGAGTGGGAGCTCGAGCGATGCCTGTCCTTGTGTCTATGCTTACGTTCCCTTTCCCTGTCCCGCTCTCCTCCTCCCTCCTCCCGGGGGCGAGAGGAGCGGTGTCGTCTCGAGCGATGGGAGGATGAGCTGCCTCCCTCCCGGTATCGTTCACCGCTTCTTGATCTTGACCTGTAAAAAAAAGACATAAAAGTGGATTGTTAAAATACAAGAGAATGAGCATTTCAAAGCATTTGTTTGATGTCTGAACTGAAGATGGGAACAAGTCAGATTTAGATCACCTCCGGCGTTCTCTCTCTCCCCTCTCTCTTTCTCTTTCTCTCTCCCTCTCCCGTACACGTTCGGTTTCACGCTCTCGCTCCTTTTCCCTCTCTCGTTCTCGCTCCAGCTCCCACTCCTTCGCTCTCTCTTCCTCCTTTTCACGCTCCTCCCTTCTTCTCATTCGCATTCCTTCTTGCTTCTCCACAACTGCTTTCTGTAGCAGGAAAAACAACAACAACATGTAATCCATAGCAACAACTGTACTCAGACAGCTCAGGTTTACACTTCCTGAAAAGCAATGTAAACGTCTACATAACTAGTGATATCCTACTAGGTTCTGACTACTGTTATGTTGTGTGTGTCTCACCCGTAGCTTTTCCAGCTTCTCCCGGATCTCAATGAATCCCAGATGCAGTTTACCTCCGAAGTGGTCGGCCAGGCGGCGGTCGTTGTCATGGAGACCTAGGTAGGCGGAGCACACCTCGCACACCCGGAGCTTCTGCTGCTGGAAGCTGGACGCCGGCATCGAGTTTCTGTATACGTCCTGGGAGAAAGCAACAGTACACCAGACTGATTTTAGAACTAGGACACACCGCACAGTTCTTAGTGAGTATGCTGCTGTGTTGATGACTAATGTTAATATTAGGACACACCTTCAAATGACTGATGACTGACTGTTTTGATATATTTTGAGTTGCACACATGAAATTCCTCATATACCTGTCTGTTAAAAACATCTAAGAGGCTTTGCTGAAACAGGTTTGTATATTTCAACAAAAAACTAGTTGTTAATCTTTATTTAATCCCAGTACAAATCAGAGCTGCTATGATTGGTTGTGACCACATGTCGGGTATCTCCTTGACCCCCTGTCCACTGACCTCTGCCTCTTTCTTCATTGCGCGAGTCTTCTCCACCTTCTCCAGGACCTCCTGTGCCTCTTCCACATTCCCCTCGCCCCCCAGCTGCTCCGCCCGGGCCAGCAGCTTACCGATCTCCTCGTTCAGCTCGTGGACCCGCTCAGCCTGTTGATTCCAGAGAGAAAGTGTTAGAATTATGACACGGTGACAACCAGAGCAACAAAGTGACAGGCAATCACATTATTTATATTATTATTAATTAGTTTCTTATACATGGTTGAAATGTCATTTTTTGAAATGTCAGCTACATTCATCTAGAAAAACAACACATACCATGGAATCGAATTCCAACTATAAAGTGTTAATTCACCTAATGACCATGTGGGGAACTATCTAAGTAAGACAAAGAACAGGGGTCGGTCACCTTGGCGGCGACCTCAGCGCTGATCTCATCCTGCGTCTCAGCCAGTCTCTTCTTAGCTAGCTCAGTCCTGCGGTCACAGTCAGCGATGAACGACTGAAGGTGCTCAGCAGCCTGCGGTGAGAGGGGATGACGAGGAGAGGGTTAAACATCGCCAGATCTGAGAGGAAAAATAGATATCACATGGAGCTTGTGTGTACAAGACATAAAACAGAAGGAAAGAAAAAGAGGGAGCGAAAAAGAGAGAAAGAGAGAGAAAGAAAGAGACAATCCATTGATCAACAGATCACATGGAGCTTGCATGCAGAGGAAACAAAATGTGTGTGTGCGCGTATGTGTGCTAAACATGTATACTAGGTACATGACATTCCAACGTAACTCACGTCAAGCTCAAAGAAGTACTCCTGTTGTTTGGAGGCGATCTCGAAGTCAGCCCTGAGGGCCAGGTCGTGGACCTTCACACACTCTCCCAGGTCCATTCTCTGTACGACAACAACAAGAAACATCAATTACATCAATCACTCAAAGATGTACCTACAAGTCCTGTACCCAGGAGAGCAATTTACATTGTGTTCTATATCGCTACTACACAAGACCATTGTGACTCAGACAGCGTTTCCCAAACTAGGGGTCGCGACCCCATGTGGGGTCACCTGATTTGAAAATGGGGTAGTGAGAGAACTCCGAAATGAAATAAATACAAATCGGGCTTGGTTCATATAACCAGGGTTACAGAGCGGTTTCTGTTTTCTTCCTACAAATGTTGCTCCATCTTTAGAACCGTTTGAGCTACAAAATATTATGATCCCATCACTGAAAGATAAGACTCTCAGGAACACGTATGCTTCCTCTGTTTCCCTCTACAATGGCAGGACACATTAGAACAGAGTGGACAAGCCCAGGCACTAAATCAGACTGGGGGAAAAAGATAATCAATGATGATGTTCTTTTCTACACAGAAGATCATACAAAATGATTGCCTGATGATTTTCTGAACTTCCCAATACTTCGAACCATACTTTCTTCATATTTAAATACTGTCAAAAGTACTGATTTGTAATAGACTGTCTAAGCACCAATTTAAAAAGTTTACATTGGCCGTTGATTATGTCACTTTCTTCCACATGATGGGGTCGGGGAATTTTTATATTTATAAAAATAGGGTCGCGCCCCAAAAAAGTTTGAGATCCCCTGGACTAAGTAATATGTCATGTACTCACAGTGCCGGAGAGAATGTCGTGAGGACAGGAGTCCAGCAAATGACTCTTGCAGACCCGCTCATCTGTAAATTTGATTCTCTGGCGCATGGAGTCCCCTACACGAAAATAAATCAGACAAGGGGAGAGAGTTGGTGAGCTGAGCAAAGTCATGTAAATCTCAAGAAACAATAGCTGTGTGCATACCAGACACCTTTATTATCCAAAATTCTGATTACGGTGGGTGCGGATGCCCATGTGGATCATTCATTCCTGAAACAAAAACTAGCTTAGCTTGCTACAGTACATCTAGCTATCTGTCCAACGTTACCTGCAGCCAGTCAGTGATAGCATCTCGTGGGCCAGCAATATCCCAGCTAGCACACGTCAACAATGTGACAAGGTATGAAACGGAATGTTCCTTGTGTTTACTTTACTGTGAACACAACAAGTAGCTAGCTGGCGTTAGCGTTCAGCCATTGGTCCCCAGGCTAAGGTAGCTTAGCTAGCTAACGTCAGCTAGCATGATAACAACTAGTTAGAAACATTTCCTCTGAAACAATGTAGCTTGTCGTTTACTCACCATCTCTACTTGTGCCCATCAACTGGTCCAACATTGCTCGCATTTGCGCTTGGGCCGACATGTTTGTTGTTTATGTCACCGACACTACACGCCGATGGTGTCTGCTGCATGCAGCCTCGACCACAGGCCTCTGACGGCTCGTGGACGTCGAACAACTTTTCTCAGAGAATCTCAAGTTCTCGTGACGAATATTTGAAACAAACTAGCTCGCTAAAACCTTTTCTTGAGACCTTCCACCACCTTAACGTTTATAGTTATCAAGTTTGTAATACCAATTTACAATGTAAATATTAGGTAGCTAAACCTATTCCGAAATTTATCTCGTCCCCGTTCGTCTTTCAACTCGAAGTATGGCGAGGGGACAGTTATGCTGAGTAGCGGGTGGTGTAATTTCAAATTCGGATTATTGAGGTAAACCCGAAGGTTTTTAGGTAGTTGTGAGACCAACCACTGTCCCTTGTTAGACCGTAAATCTCATTGACATATTCCTCATATTCTAACGTATTTATTAATTCGGTGTCCTATATTTTTCGACTTCCTCCTCTTTCCGAGCGCGCTCTGCCTCGAAGGAAATGCTGCAGTCCTCGCGTGCTGGTTGGCTGAATAGCACAAAATGCTGCAGTCCTCGCGCGCTGGTTGGCTGAATGGCACATAACGTCATTTGCTTCTATTTCTTCTTCTGTGGATTTTATATGGCGGTTGTGACGTCATTTTGATCGCTCTGTCTTCAGATAACGTACACACATATGAATGCACATAAACCTGATAGGCTAGTGTGTAAATAAATAAAACAAGTCTGGAATTATCTATTCTATATTTGACTGTTCATACATTGTGCATTACATGTATTTATTCATGTTATGTTGTTTGATCTTTGATGTTGTCATAAAATGCGGATAGACTTACGCCCCGAACCCACCCATAAACAATGCCGTCCCGCCCACCCCACCCCAAACTGGAAAAATGGCGACAGCTGTCCTGTGGCTCTCTCGGAACCTCGTATCGAGGAATACGGGGGTAGTAAGCCGTAACACCGTCTTGAAACCGTCTAACACAACGAGACTGAACCAATGTCGAAATGCGGTATCAACAGCAAATGGCGGTGTTCAACCAAAGCCGGATAAAGTGAGTTTTCATGCGTGGCTAAGCCTGTTGGTAACCCTACACATAATGTGGGCGGTTCCTGACTCTTGGAGCAGATTGACAGCAGTCTTTGCCAATCACAGCTTAAGGAATTTGGAGAGACAACTGTGGGAGCCAATGAGCTTGTGTGTGTTTGATACGGAAGTAATTAGTCATTATTTTAGCCACCTTTCGTCGAAAAATTATATTAAAAAGCTCATGTAACCATTTTATGTAATAAGGCATTGGCTTACACATTGGCTTCTCATCCAGTGTAACATATTAACACAACTACAGATACCATGGGGTATTGGAGTGTCCATTTTTAGGTCAAAGTCCATATCAATTGAATTAGCCTGTTTGTGGGAAATAAAACATTTCATATCCATAATGTATTCAATTATGAGTATGGCCCCAGAGCATCTGCATTTATTATGTGAATCAAGTTAATTGATGAGTAATTCTGCATTCTGAAAAATCCCATGTTGTCTTATCTGAGGCTTTGAACTGTATACTGTGCATGTTGCTTGATGTGGTCATCTTCCTGTATGATATTAGCAATGTTAATTAATGTAGGAACCTGTTTCAGATTGTAGATATTCTGAATTTCTTTCTTTCCCCCCCTATCACCCAGATATCCTTCGGTCTTATCCGCATGACCGCTGTAGTGATTCCCTTCCTGTACGTGGGAACTCTGATCAGCAAGAACTTTGCGGCTCTACTTGAGGAGCATGACATCTTCGTCCCAGAGGATGATGACGATGACGACTGAACCAAGGTCAGTGATGACGACTGAACCTAGGTCAGGGATGACGACTGAACCTAGGTCAGGGATGACGACTGAACCTAGGTCAGGGATGACGACTGAACCTAGGTCAGTGACGAAAATAGATGTATTGATACAGCTATTGATGTGTAAAAGGCTAATATCATTACTAGTCCCAGGGTGACACACACAGGCTAACCTACAATAAAGCATCTCTTTCATATACATTTGTCCCTAACAGCAGTTTAGAGTGCATGCATGCAACATATTGTTATTTACAGTGAGGGAAAAAAGTATTTGATCCCCTGCAGATTTTGTACGTTTGCCCACTGACAAAGAAATGATCAGTCTATAATTTTAACGGTAGGTTTATTTGAACAGTGAGAGACAGAATAACAACAACAAAATCCAGAAAAACGCATGTCAAAAATGTTATAAATTGATTTGCATTTTTATGAGGGAAATAAGTATTTGACCCCTCTGCAAAACATTACTTAGTACTTGGTGGCAAAACCCTTATTGGCAATCACAGAGGTCAGATGTTTCTTGTAGTTGGCCACCAGGTTTGCACACATCTCAGGAGGGATTTTGTCCCACTCCTCTTTGCAGATCTTCTCCAAGTCATTAAGGTTTCGAGGCTGACGTTTGGCAACTCGAACCTTCAGCTCCCTCCACAGATTTTCTATGGGATTAAGGTCTGGAGACTGGCTAGGCCACTCCAGGACCTTAATGTGCTGCTTCTTGAGCCACTCCTTTGTTGCTTTGGCTGTGTGTTTTGGGTCATTGTCATGCTGGAATACCCATCCACGACCCGTTTTCAATGCCCTGGCTGAGGGAAGGAGGTTCTCACCCAAGATTTGATGGTACATGGCCCCGTCCATCGTCCCTTTGATGCGGCGAAGTTGTCCTGTCCCCTTAGCAGAAAAACACCCCCAAAGCATAATGTTTCCACCTCCATGTTTGACGGTGGGGATGGTGTTCTTGGGGTCATAGGCAGCATTCCTCCTCCTCCAAACATGGCGAGTTGAGTTGATGCCAAAGAGCTCGATTTTGGTCTCATCTGACCACAACACTTTCACCCAGTTCTCCTCTGAATCATTCAGATGTTCAATGGCAAACTTCAGATGGGCATGTATATGTGCTTTCTTGAGCAGGGGGACCTTGCGGGTGCTGCAGGATTTCAGTCCTTCACGGCGTAGTGTGTTACCAATTGTTTTCTTGGTGACTATGGTCCCAGCTGCCTTGAGATCATTGACAAGATCCTCCTGTGTAGTTCTGGGCTGATTCCTCACTGTTCTCATGATCATTGCAACTCCACGAGGTGAGATCTTGCATGGAGCCCCAGGCCGAGGGAGATTGACAGTTCTTTTGTGTTTCTTCCATTTTGCGAATAATTGCACCAACTGTTGTCACCTTCTCACCAAGCTGCTTGGCGATGGTCTTGTAGCCCATTCCAGCCTTGTGTAGGTCTACAATCTTGTCCAAGACATTCTTGGAGAGCTCTTTGGTCTTGGCCATGGTGGAGAGTTTGGAATCTGATTGATTGATTGCTTCTGTGGACAGGTATATTTTATACAGGTAACAAGTTGAGATTAGGAGCACTCCCTTTAAGAGTGTGCTCCTAATCTAGGCTCGTTACCTGTATAAAAGACACCTGGGAGCCAGAAATCTTTCTGATTGAGAGGGGGTCAAATACTTATTTCACTCATTAAAATGCAAATCAATTAATAACATTTTTTATGTGTTTTTCTTGATTTCTGTTGTTGTTATTCTGTCTCTCACTGTTCAAATAAACCTACCATTAAAATTATAGACTGATCATTTCTTTGTCAGTGGGCAAACGTACAAAATCAGCAGGGGATCAAATACTTTTTTCGCTCACTGTACATAATGGTATGTACCTAATCCAAACAGTCATGTTGGAACATGTTGAAATAGTAACAATGATTATCTAAAAGAGAATGAAGAGAAAAATACTAACAACTGTGAAAATGAATGACCATTGACATTGCTTTCATTTCCATTCCTTCCCAGGGTGCTTTGCAATAATGATGGCATGCCAATATGAGGAAGGAGAGAGAGATGCCCCCCTACAGGAAAAGATCGCCTTTGACCTCATATCATGATGCACCTCTCCATCGCCTTTTCTCTCTCTCTCTCTTCCCTTTTAGTCCCACTTTCACCTCCTTGCCATGGATTACTACATATTATTTTATATCATTGGGAGGTCACAGCACAGTCAGACTTCACTCTTGCTTGCATGTGTCTTATTATTTACACAATAAAAAGTCTACGTGTGTAAAAAAAAAAAACACACCTGTTGATGTATGTTCTTTGGTGTTATTTTCGTGATTGACAGGGACATTCTATAAAACATGCTTTCTTTGGTCTTATAACTCCAACCACAGCCTAGCCTGGAATCCAGATTGATGTGCTCTATTTCACCACTGAGCATATCAGTTTGGAGAATTCCAGGCTAACCACAGCCAGCCATAACGAAGAACCAACATTGTGCTATTGTATGGCTTCTTGGTTCTTCACAGCAGGTATCCAACTATCCATCCACCAACTCTGTTATCTCTTCCCCCTTCCTGTGTTGGCCAGTCTCAGGAGTGTCTTCCCCCTTCCTGCAGCGCTGTGTTGGCTAGTCTCAGGTGTCCTTTCCCCCTTCCTGCAGTGCTGCGTTAGCCAGTCGGAGGTGCTCCCTGAGGTCCCTGATATCCAGCTCACTGCGACCTTTCATCCCAATCAGCTCCACATACACCTCCTTGTAGCGGTCACACAAACTCTGCTTCTCCTAGAGGGGGGGGTCATAGACCAACACAGAGGAGACCAGTAGAGTGAGGTTTCTTATCCATATTCTGTTATGTGTGTGAGTATATGTAAGCACATGTTGTTTGAATGGTTGGTCTGGAGTGGAACAGCAGAAACGGCACATGCAAGTACCTTAGGACAAGACAATAAGAGGGAGATTTTACTGAAGATTAATATTTGTGTTTACAGTGGGGGAAAAAAGTATTTAGTCAGCCACCAATTGTGCAAGTTCTCCCACTTAAAAAGATGAGAGATGCCTGTAATTTTCATCATAGGTACACGTCAACTATGACAGACAAATTGAGAGAGAAACATCCAGAAAATCACATTGTAGGATTTTTAATGCATTTATTTGCAAATTATGGTGGAAAATAAGTATTTGGTCACCTACAAACAAGCAAGATTTCTGGCTCTCACAGACCTGTAACTTCTTCTTTAAGAGGCTCCTCTGTCCTCCACTCGTTACCTGTATTAATGGCACCTGTTTGAACTTGTTATCAGTATAAAAGACACCTGTCCACAACCTCAAACAGTCACACTCCAAACTCCACTATGGCCAAGACCAAAGAGCTGCCAAAGGACACCAGAAACAAAATTGTAGACCTGCACCAGGCTGGGAAGACTGAATCTGCAATAGGTAAGCAGCTTGGTTTGAAGAAATCAACTGTGGGAGCAATTATTAGGAAATGGAAGACATACAAGACCACTGAAAATCTCCCTCGATCTTGGCTCCACGCAAGATCTCACCCCGTGGGGTCAAAATGATCACAAGAACGGTGAGCAAAAATCCCAGAACCACACGGGGGGACCTAGTGAATGACCTGCAGAGAGCTGGGACCAAAGTAACAAAGCCTACCATCAGCAACACACTACGCCGCCAGGGACTCAAATCCTGCAGTGCCAGACGTGTCCCCCTGCTTAAGCCAGGACATGTCCAGGCCCGTCTGAAGTTTGCTAGAGTGCTTTTGGATGATCCAGAAGAGGATTGGGAGAATGTGATATGGTCAGGTGAAACCAAAATAGAACTTTTTGGTAAAAACTCAACTCGTCGTGTTTGGAGGACAAAGAATGCTGAGTTGCATCCAAAGAACACCATACCTACTGTGAAGCATGTGGGTGGAAACATCGTGCTTTGGGGCTGTTTTTCTACTAAGGGACCAGGACGACTGATCCGTGTAAAGGAAAGAATGAATGGGGCCATGTATCGTGAGATTTTGAGTGAAAACCTACTTCCATCAGCAAGGGCATTGAAGATGAAACGTGGCTGAGTCTTTCAGCATGACAATGATCCCAAACACACCGCCCGGGCAACGAAGGAGTGGCTTCGTAAGAAGCATTTCAAGGTCCTGGAGTGGCCTAGCCAGTCTCCAGATCTCAACCCCATAGAAAATCTTTGGAGGGAGTTGAAAGTCCGTGTTGCCCAGCGACAGCCCCAAAACATCACTGCTCTAGAGGAGATCTGCATGGAGGAATGGGCCAAAATACCAGCAACAGTGTGTGAAAACCTTGTGAAGACTTACAGAAAACGTTTGACCTGTGTCATTGCCAACAAAGGGTATATAACAAAGTATTGAGAAACTTTTGTTATTGACCAAATACTTATTTTCCACCATAATTTGCAAATAATTTCATTAGAAATCCTACAATGTGATTTTCTGGAATGTTTTTTCTCATTTTGTCTGTCATAGTTGACGTGTACCTATGATGAAAATTACAGGCCTCTCTCATCTTTTTAAGTGGGAGAACTTGCACAATTGGTGGCTGACTAAATACTTTTTTTCCCCACTGTGTGGTGTGTTATCAGGATTTTGTAAGGGTTAATCATGTGGATACAGAATATACCAGCGGTACCTTAGTTAGAGACTGCAGTTCATTCCTTAGACAGCCAATCTCTTTTTGTAGGTACTCAGCCTCAATCTCCTTTGCTCGTAGCAGCATCTGGAGGGCAACACGGATACATCAGTTTAGTATTTTTTGTCATTTTAGTGATACAATACTCATCTATATTGATATCATTCCACAATTCCTTCATCAGTATTGTGTCAATGAACGAATAGTGCACTGATGTCACTGATGACCAGGACTAGGTGTTCTACATGGTTCTTTTTAGGACCCCAGCAGCAAGTCATTGAGGTGATGTTTTCAGTATTCTGAATTAATCTGGTCCGGCCAATAGATGGCAGAATCTGGAGGACAACATTACAACGTGACCAATCACCAATGGCCGACACTAATCTACACACCAATCAATAGAGCAACTTAGATGTAAGCGTCTCTTCTCTTTTTCATCCTTGCTTCCAATCAGTCCTGGTTTCAAATACTATTTCAGGTATTTCAATTACTTTCCAATACATTTCAAAATAAGTATTCAGATCATCTTTATTAGAAAAATCAAGTAGTTGAATATTGGAATGTATTTGAAAATACTCAAATACACTCCCATGAATAATGCATTTAACCCAGGTATTTGAAATATGTATCTGAAAATATTTTCAAATACAATTTGGTTGTCTATTTGGTTTTTACAAATAACCATTCAAATACTAAAATACAAATATTTGTTTTGGGCTGTATATTTGAAAATACTCAAATACACAGAAGAAGGCATTTAAATAACAAATACTCAAATGCAACATGTACTTGTATCCAGTTCAGCTTCCAATACAACTACTCAGAATGTAAAACTTTATTCTTACTTCCAATTCCGAGGGACTGCGCTCACAGTTGCCAGGGGAGACGTTTCCTGACCTTTGACCTGTGATGAAGTGGCGCATGCAGCTGATCTCCTCAGTCAGACGAGCCTGCAGTTCCTGAGACAATCATGAAGATGAAATAAAAATACTTATTACTATTGCACTGTGTGACAGTATGGTACATTGCTTAAATTGTTAATTAGAGAATGAATTAGATAATTCATTTGTTGTTAATTAGTCTCTCATGACAGACTCGGCTTGCTCTCTCTCTCTCTCTCTCTCTCTCTCTCTCTCTCTCTCTCTCTCTCTCTCTCTCTCTCCTTCTTCTCTCTGCACTCTGACCTGGTTCTCTCTGCGGAGCTGTTCCATCTCTCTGTCCTTCCGGCTCAGCTCTGTTTCTCTGTCTCCTCCGCTCTGCTCGGCCCGGTTCAGCTCCAGGCACTTCTGGGAATATCTCTCTGACAGAACGTCCAACTCACTGTGGAGGGCATCAGCCTGGGGTCTGTAGAGAACCAAGAAAACATGTGGGTATGCCCGTACGGATGCATGGATGCACAAGCACACTGATGCACAAGCACAGGGTGGATAGTTATCCCATTAGAGAAAACTTTCTCTTCACTTTTGGTGACTTTGATGTCTGGCTAAAGAGAATGGATCTCACGTCTGTCCTCTGTACGTAGTATCCATATGGCCACCCCCTCCAGCCATCCTCCTGGCCTTCTCCACCTCCCTCTCCAGCTCCTCCTTGTGAGCCTCCTTCAGGGCCTCAACCGCTACAGAGCACAGGAGTGGCATAACATGACAAGGAAAAAATAAAACGTTGAAGTGAAGAGGGGAAAGACAAGACACAGGAGGGTAGGTAATCTGTTCCACAAGAAAAGTTGCTTTGTGACATTGTCCCTAGAAAAAGTGTCATTATTCATTTAACACTCAACATGATATTAAACACTATCCCCAACAGGTCTCTCCTTCCCACCTTGTGCCGTGGACTGGCTCTCCTCCTGCAGCAGTCTGTCTCTCTGTCTCTGCAGCTCTCCGACCTCCCTGGCATGGCTCTCCTGGAGCTCCATCAGGGCCCTGCGGTGGGTCGCCTCCATGGCCTCCAGACGCTGGCCACAGGGGGCCCAAGGGCCACACGGACTGTCCACCTCCATCCCCATCTCCACACGCTCCTTACGCAGACACTCCACCTGCTGCCTGAGTGATAGCGCCTGAGAGAGAGGGAGAGGAGGGGGAGAGGAGGGGGATAAAGAGTGGGATAGAGAGGGGAGGAAGATAGGGGAGCAATAGAAAGAAAGAGAGAGCGGAGAGCGGAGAGAGGAAGAGAGTGAGAGAAAATTGTGTGAAAGAGGGGAGAAGAAAGTGGAAGAGTGAGACAGAAAGAGAGAGAGAGAGAGATGTGAGGAGGGTGAGGAAAGATTCCCTACATTATTCATTATGTATATTGAAAACATCCTCTCTGTTTCTATGATACCTTTACAAGACGATGCTAAACCTTATAATTATTAAATGTTAAACGCTCAAATGAACAAATAACTGTTTTACATTTAGGATTTAGAGTGGAAAATAATTCTCACACTACCTCCCTCTGTAGGGCCGTTGCACTGGTCGTCTGATTGGGAATCGTCTGATTGGGAATCGTCTGATTGGTCTGATTAGTCTGTGCACCAATCAGAGACAGCGCGCTCATCTCCCTGAATGATAAACTCTCGAACTCCACCCACTTATTGTTGACGTCCGCGTCCATGGTGTGAGTGTCAGGTACAGGTACGCTGCCTTTCTTCAGCTCCAGAGAGTCCCATCTGTTGCCCATCTCTCTGAAGGGGATCCCTCCCTCAAACCATCTGTTCCTCTCCTCCAATCGCTTTGCTTGCTCTCTGTCCGAGCCCTCCCCTGCCTCTCTCTGACTGTCTGATGACATATTGGGCGAGGTGTCATTTAGATCCGGGGCCACAGAGTCCATTTGACGAGGGTTGGAGGTGGAGTTAGTGGTTCGAGGGTCGGAGTCTTCACAGGTGAGCATAGAGGGAGGCTGGCGAGACGACACAGGCCGAGAGTGACCGTTTTCTCTTTCACTGTCTGACCGTCTGTGATAGAAAAATGGGGACCATGGGAAAAGTGTTTCAGATATAGCTACATAGTCACATTTTTTACTCTTGTATATTATTACATTTGTCTAATTGTCTTCTTGTTGCCTCCAATTCCATTAATTATATCCTAAAGTAATTATGTACATTTCTGTTGTGATCTTAGGCCACACCAGTCTAAGTTCAGGACTTTGTCTGCGTCTGAAATGGTACCCTATTCTACTCCCTGTAATGTGCATTACTTTGGACCAGGGCTAATAGGAGCTTTGATCCAAAGTAGTGCAGTACATAGGGAATAGGGTGCCATTTCAGACACAGACAAAGTCCTGCACTTAGACTGGTGTGGCCTAAGATCACAACAGAAATGCACATAATTACTTTACGACATAATTAATGGTATGCCATTTCAGACAGTGTGCCATTTCCAACACAGTGCCATTTCAGACACAGTGAATAGAAATACTAACGGTGTGATGTCTGGAGAGTGTCTGGGTTGGATAGTCTGTCTCAGCACATTAACCCAGTTCCTCCTGATCCTGGAGGTCGAGGCTGAAAGAGTGAACACTGCCTTCTTTGTCTGGTTGAGATCAAGAGATAAAGAACAGAGAAAAGCCACATCTGAGGGGTTACAAACAGGAAGGAACTAAAGCATACAGACACCAAGTCTGCATCCAAAATGACACCCTAATCGCTATATATTGCACTACTTTATGGGCCCTGGTCAAAAGTAGTGCACTATTTAAGGATGGACAAGGGTTGCAGCCCAAGACTAGTAGTAGTAGTGGTAGTAGTAGTAGTAGCAACAGTAGTAGTAGTAGTAGTAGTAGCAGTAGTAGTGGTAGTAGTAGTAGTAGTAGCAACAGTAGTAGTAGTAGTGGTAGTAGTAGTAGTGGTAGTAGCAAAAGTAGTAGCAACAGTAGTAGTAGTAGTAGTAGTAGTAGTAGTAGTAGCAACAGTAGTAGTAGTAGGAGTAGTAGTAGTAGTGGTAGTGATAGTGGTAGTAGTAGTAGTAGCAGTAGTAGTAGTAGTAGCAACAGTAGTAGTAGTAGTAGTAATAGTAGTAGTAGTAGTAGTAGTAGTAGCAGTAGTAGTAGTAACAGCAGCAACAGTAGTAGTGGTAGTGGTAGTGGTAGTGGTAGTGGTAGTGGTAGTAGTAGTAGTAGTAGCAGTGGGAGTGGTAGTCATAGTGGTGATAGTAGTAGTAGTATTAGCAACAGTAGTAGTAGTAGTAGCAGTAGTAGTTGTAGAAACAGTAGTAGTAGTAGTAGCAGTAGTAGTGGTAGTGGTAGTGGTAGTGGTAGTAGTAGTGGTAGTGATAGTGGTAGTAGTAGTAGTAGTAGTACTAGTAGTAGCAGTAGTAGTAGTAGTAACAGCAGCAGTAGTAGTAGTAGTTGCAGTAGCAGCAGTAGCAGTAGTACTAGTGGTAGTAGTAGTAGTAGTGGTAGTAGTAGTAGCAACATGTTCGATGAGAGAAAAACCAGGAAGTACATACATGTATCTGGAATCCATAGTTCTTCTCCACGTCAAAGTCTTGGACGTTCACACAGGACGTCAGGTCTATCTCTCCATCCAGGTCATCTGACTACAACAGACATGGAGGAACTGGCGTGATACAGACAAAAAAAGACTTCTATGGATATAAATATAATTGGGGAACTAATATTGCATATATAGGAAATGGCGTCACCTCCTCAGCCTCAGAGTCCATGTAGAAACTCAGTGCAGCATCCCTCATCACAAACCAGTATCTCCTCCACTGTTAGAAACACAAGCCAAACAGACTCAGTCAAACCAGTGACACTTCAAAATATTCAAAACACTGCTATTGTTTTGAATGATGTTTTCCTCTAATTGTGCAAGTTTGTTATAACACATGGCCATGTGTGTCATTTGCAACGTTACCCCCCCATATTCATCCAGTTTTGACATCCAGCCCTTTTGGTCAGACTGTGTTTGGGTATTTTCAGGTAGAACTCTCTCCCGCGGTTTAGAAGATCTGAGGCCCTTTGCAGTTTGATTATTTGAATTCTGTAACAAATTGATTATATGAATAATAATTATATGATGGTACTTATGATACAGTATGAGTGACTGTTTTAAAGTACTCAAAGGTAACAAGCGTATTACCTGTGGCTGAAGCGCAGTTGTGGACTGGGTTCGGGACAGTCGTCCGTCCTCTGAGTCGCGATATTTCTCCCTCTCTTTCTCCCTCCTGTCTCTCCCCCTCTCTCTGCCCCTCCCCCTCTCATCAGACCCAACCCTCGTACTGTAGCTATCAGATTCCTCTGCATACCTAAAAGAAAGGAAGAGTTTGAGAAATAGAGACAATGAGAGAAAATCCTGACCCAATATGCTGTACATGCAGTAGGCCCTTACAATATGCTGTACATGCGGTAGGCCCTTACAATATGCTGTACATGCGGTAGGCCCTTACAATATGCTGTACATGCGGTAGGCCCTTACAATATGCTGTACATGCGGTAGGCCCTTACAATATGCTGTACATGCGGTAGGCCCTTACAATATGCTGTACATGCGGTAGGCCCTTACAATATGCTGTACATGCGGTAGGCCCTTACAATATGCTGTACATGCAGTAGGCCCTTACAATATGCTGTACATGCAGTAGGCCCTTACAATATGCTGTACATGCGGTAGACCCTTACAATATGCTGTACATGCGGTAGGCCCTTACAATATGCTGTACATGCGGTAGGCCCTTACAATATGCTGTACATGCGGAAGGCCCATACAATATGCTATACATGCGGTAGACCCTTACAATATGCTGTACATGCGGTAGGCCCTTACAATATGCTGTACATGCGGTAGGCCCTTACAATATGCTGTACATGCGGTAGGCCCTTACAATATGCTGTACATGCAGTAGGCCCTTACAATATGCTGTACATGCAGTAGGCCCTTACAATATGCTGTACATGCGGTAGGCCCTTACAATATGCTGTACATGCGGTAGGCCCTTACAATATGCTGTACATGCAGTAGGCCCTTACAATATGCTGTACATGCAGTAGGCCCTTACAATAGGCATAGTCATTTATCATACTTCCTCTGCCCTCCAAAACTTCCAGAAATCCCCTTCTTCTAATTATAACGCCACCACCATGATTGCTCATTTCCTCCCTGTCCTCTCTTCTCTCGCTTCTCTCTTTTCTCCCTCCTCCCTCTCTCTCTCTATAATGTCCCTCTTGTCTCCTCTCCAGTCTCCCCACTCACCTGGGTGTCCTGTGCCTCTGGTCTCTACGTGGGCTGGGGCTCTGGGTCCTCCTCCTCTGGCCCAGTACCACCTCTCCCCCCTCTCCCTCTGACCCCAGGTCCAGTCTGGGGATGTCAGCCAGAATGACGTAGTCCTCTATGGTCATCCCCTGGGAGTCCACTGAGGCGGTTCTCTTGGGCTCCTCTCGGGTCAACAGGTACTCCAGGCCCCGCTTTAGAGGACTCTTGCTCCTATCACTGATTGGCCTGTCATTCGTTTCCACGGTCGCAGCGTGGGGTTTCAACGAATTGGCAAGCAGCTGGGAGTCGATGCCTAGTCGTGGTGGGGAGGAGCTACAAGAGAGGGCAGAGCTTAGTAGGGAGTGGGAGGAGCCACACCAGGAGCCTTGAGGGGGGCTGGGGTTGGTTTTAGGGGGGTGCATCTCTGTCCGTTCCTCTCTAGCGACCCTCTCTGGTCTCCTTGAGTAGCTCTGTGTTGTGTCAGGTCTGGTGTCGCTATGCTTGGTTTCTCTTTGGGGTGAATGGCTGTGTGTACCATAGCCACTTCTAGGGGGAGAGCATTCACGACTATCACGACTGCGAGTGGTTGGAGAAGGGTTTTTATCTGTTCTGGGCCGGGGGCTTCGAGACCCTTCGTAGGAGTTTGGCTGCAAGGCTGAAGAGTCACGTCGAGAGATGGAGTCAAGATTTTTGTAGAGTTTTTCAGAGTCCAAACTGTGACTGTTTGAGCTGTGGGAGGGACGTCTTGACCCTCTTGACTCCCTTGACTCCCTTGACCCTCTTGACTCTCTTAGCTCTCTTGACTCTCTTGACTCCCTTGACTCTCTTGACTCTTGGTCATTCCCATTGGCGTAATGATCTGTTTTACCATTACTTACAGGGGAGGAGTCAGTGTGTTTGTAGGAGGCCGTGTTTCGGGACGGGGAGGGGTGGCGAGACATGACAGACCCTCGTCTGTGAGAGGGACTGGACCGTCCTGACTGATGGCGAGACGAGGAGCGAGATGGAGCGTGAGACGGAGCGTGAGAAGGAGTGTGACTTTTGGAATGGGAGCTTCTACGTTGGGAGGACGCAGATCGAGAGTCAGCCAGTTTATACCAATTTGGGCATGGGGAGCGAGGGCTAGGAGACTGGTCTTGAGAATCAGTGCCACCACGTCTGAAGTTGGAATGATAGGTGTACCTCTGCGGAGACTCGCTCCTCCAGGTCTCCTGCTGGAACGTTTCATCGCTTCTCCTTTGGGATGGAATTCCGAGATTCACGTTCCGGTAGGGGATGGAGGCTTTGGGTTCTGGGCTGTGGTTGCTGGGGAGCGGATGGCCCCTCTCATAGTGCCGGTAAGGTCGTTTGGATACACCCTCCACCTGAGCCTGGGGACCACCGTCAAATAAGGCTTTCCTGTCTGGAGAGAAGTAGCCACTCTCTCCTCTTGATCCTGGAAGTGAGGAGTTGGGACATGGCATGGTAGATTGAGCTCAAATGGAAAGCAAAGACACATTCAAATGTTTAACTGAAAATGGACAATACCATTTTGAATTGAAATTGAATTGAATGAAAATTGTAGCAGCAGTCACAGACAAAATGTCTGTCTGTAATACTGTGACCTGGTCAGACCTGAGGGTCGCCTGAACCTCTCCCGGCCTCTCTTCTCCTCCATCAGGGAGCTGTGTGGTGGTCTGTGGGGAGACGGGTCCACCCGGGTCATCTCTGGCCCGGTCACACAGCACCCTGCTGGGTTGCTAGAGCCACTCCTCCCTGGGTCTGGCAGGAAGTCCCACTGGTCCTCCTGACTGCTGGGTGGAGGTATAAAGGAAGGGCATGAGGGACATTGGTTAGGGTACACACTCTATGAGTTTGGCACAATGTACTGTAGAACTAGTTTATGAGAAATCACTACCTGATTGTAGAATTTCCTTCAAATATAATGTTTTATAACTGTTTATTAAAGTTTTATAAATCACTTTAACCTCTACGGGATCGGTGTCCCGTATACAGGACGGTTGAGCTAACGTGCGCTAATGTGATTAGCATGATTGTTGTAAGTAACAGCAAACTTTCCAGGACATAGACATGTCTTATATGGGCAGAAAGCTTAAATTATTGTTAATCTAACTGCACTGTCCAATGTACAGTAGCTATTACAGTGAAAAAATACCATGCTATTGTTTGAGGAGAGTGCACAACAACAAAAAACTTCACGGCAACTGGTTTGATATATTCACCTCTGAAGGTAAATAATGTACTTACATTTAGTAATCTTGCTCAGATTTGTCATCCTGAGGTCCCAGAGATAAAATGTAGCATAGTTTTGTTTGATAAAATCCATTTTTATATTCAAATGTAGGGAACTGGGTTCTACAGTTTGAAGCCTTGCTGTCTCTGGCTCCACACCCACCCCGCCCGGCCATCTAGATGTGTGAAAGTTAGTGTATAAGCTAATGAGCAATCATGTATGACATTCCTGGGAGTGTGTAAAACTTACATTTTGTATTACCATATCATTTTTGTATGTACTCTATAGTTATGTATTTGAAAATGTATCAATTGACTAATTCGGCACATTTGGGCAGACTTGATACAAAATAGTCCAGTATTGCAACGCTTCACTGGATCAATCTGAAACTTTGCACACACACTGCTGCCATCTAGTGGCCAAAATCTAAATTGCGCCTAAACTGCAATATTATATTGTGGCCTTTACAGTTAAATTTTTAGTCATTTAGCAGACACTCTTATCCAGAGCGACTTACAGTTAGTGAGTGCATACATTATTAATTTTTTTCATACTTTTTTAGCCTTTCTCTTGCATTTCAAAGATGATAAACATCCGATCCTCGTTTGTTAAGTCTAATGACACTGCTGGTCCTGCTCACACTGCCCTACCCTATGCTTTGACTTCTTTCTCCCCTCTCTCTCCAGATAAAATCCTGTGACTTGTGACTGCAGGCCGCCCAACAACCTGCCCGCTTGACCCCATCCCCTCCTCCCTTCTCCAGACCATCTCCGGTGACCTTCTCCCCTACCTCACCTCGCTGATCAACTCATCCTTGACCGCTGGCCATGTCCCTTCCGTCTTCAAGAGAGCGAGAGTTGCTCCCCTTCTCAAAAAACCAACACTCGACCCCACTGATGTCAACAACTACAGACCAGTATCCCTTCTTTCTTTTCTTTCCAAAACTATTGAGCGTGCCGTCTTTAGCCAACTCTCTTGCTATCTCTCTCAGAATGACCTTCTTGATCCAAACCAATCAGGTTTCAGGACTGGTCATTCAACTGAGACTGCTCTTCTCTGTGTCACGGAGACTCTCCGCACTGCTAAAGCTAACTCTCTCTCCTCTGCTCTTGTCCTTCTAGACCTGTCTGCTGCCTTTGATACTGTGAACCATCAGATCCTCCTCTCCACCCTCTCCGAGCTGGGCATCTCCGGCGCGGCTCACTCCTGGATTGCGTCCTACCTGACCGGTCGCTCCTACCAAGTGGCGTGGCGAGAAGCTGTCTCCGCACCACGTGCTCTCACCACTGGTGTCCCCCAGGGCTCAGTTCTAGGCCCTCTCCTTTTCTCCCTATACACCAAGTCACTTGGCTCTGTCATATCCTCACATGGCCTTTCCTATCATTGCTACGCTGACGATACACAACTAATCTTCTCCTTTCCCCCTTCTGATAACCAGGTGGCGAATCGCATCTCTGCATGTCTGGCAGACATATCAGTATGGATGACGGATCACCACCTCAAGCTGAACCCTGGCAAGACGGAGCTGCTCTTCCTCCCGGGGAAGGACTGCCCGTTCCATGATCTCGCCATCACGGTTGACAACTCCGCTGTGTCCTCCTCCCAGAGTGCGAAGAGCCTAGGCGTGACCCTGGACAACACCCTGTCGTTCTCCGCCAACATCAAGGCGGTGACCCGCTCCTGCAGGTTCATGCTCTACAACATTCGGAGAGTACGACCCTGCCTTACACAGGAAGCGGCACAGGTCCTAATCCAGGCACTTGTCATCTCCCGTCTGGACTACTGCAACTCGCTGTTGGCTGGCCTCCCTGCCTGTGCCATTAAACCCCTACAACTCATCCAGAATGCCGCAGCCCGTCTGGTGTTCAACCTTCCCAAGTTCTCTCACGTCACCCCCCTCCTCCGCACACTCCACTGGCTTCCAGTTGAAGCTCGCATCCGCTACAAGACCATGGTGCTTGCCTATGGAGCAGTGAGGGGAACGGCACCTCTGTACCTTCAGGCTCTGATCAGTCCCTACACCCAAACGAGGGCATTGCGTTCATCCACCTCTGGCCTGCTGGCTCCCCTTCCTCTGCGGAAGCATAGCTCCCGCTCAGCCCAGTCAAAACTGTTCGCTGCTCTGGCACCCCAATGGTGGAACAAGCTCCCTCACGACGCCAGGACAGCGGAGTCACTCACCACACCCCGGAGACATTTGAAACCCCACCTCTTTAAGGAATACCTGGGATAGGATAAAGTATTCCTTCTAACCCCCCCCCCCCCCCCCCCCCCCGCCCCAAATTGTAAAGTGGTTATCCCACTGGCTATAGGGTGAACGCACCAATTTGTGAGTCGCTCTGGCTAAGAGCGTCTGCTAAATGACGTTAATGTGCCCTTGAGCAAGGCACTTAACCCTAATTGCTCCTGTAAGTCGCTCTGGATAAGAGCGTCTGCTAAATGACTAAAATGTAAATGTAAATGTAAATATTTTACCAGATCTAATGTGTTATATTGTCCTACATTAATTTCACATTTCCACAAACGTCAAAATGTTTCCTTTCAAATGGTATGAAGAATATGCATATCCTTGCGTCAGGTCCTGAGCTACAGGCAGTTAGATTTGGGTATGTCATTTTAGGCAAAAATTGAAAAAAAGGGTCTGATCCTTAAGAGGGTATTAAGTATACCTTAATGTAATGTTACCAAAGTCAGCTGCCAATGACACTCACACTCACCTGTGTACCGTGTCAGAGTCACAGATATTGAGTTCCCAGTCAGGGCTAGGAGTGTGAGTTAGGCTCTCCTGATAGGTCCAGACGCTCCTGGTGTCATCACTGTAGCTGGCCACCTCAGACAGGAAGTGATGGTTGTCCTGATTCATGGAACGAGACACATTTCGACCAATCGTTAATAATTCAGAGAATGTCAAACTGGTCAATGGCTTTGTCAATTCAGCAGGCCATCTGAAATGTGTAAAAGTCACTTTTAAGGCTTGGTACACAAAGTATGTAATTCTGTTGTGTTTTCAGAAAGTTACATAGCAACACGTATGAAAATACAGTTGGAGGCAAATCAAACAAATTCAAACATGCTGCAGTGTTTACACTATAGATATATACTTTATCTACAGGTATCTCTGTGGTAAGACAGTCATTACCTAGTGTGACCAATGACATTACAATGCTTAAAGATTCATTAAATGAATGAGTTGCAATCACTCTCTATGTCAATTCAACAAACATGTGAGAAAGCACCAACAAGTAAAGTAAACAAAATGTCTGCCTGTGGCACAAATGAAAATAAGCAAACTTTCCGTATAACTCATCACATCTAAAACAAAATGCAAACTTCTTACTTCACCTGCTTGCAGAGCTTCCTTGGACGTCCCTTTACAAATCTGCTGTTAAGACGTCAAGTGGCAACAGCAACTTCTCTTCTCCCCCTCTGTCTCCCCCCCCCTCTGTCTCCTCCCCCTCTCTCGCCTCCCCCATCTTCCTCTCCTCTCTTCACCTTATCTACCTGAGCTAATACATTAGGCCTGCGCGGACGACGGTAACACAACCTAGCCTCTCCCTGGCCTTGCTCATCATTATTTCATTGGTCTGTTGCTCTTCCACTACCAGAATGCACCCATCCACTTCTCAACCCTATATTGATCCCTCTTTCAGTTCTTGCCCTCCCTACAACGCACAAAAGTCACCTCTTTCTTCTCTTTTGACTTTTGATCTCTATGTTGTGTTGTGAGCAGGCATGTATTTCTATCTGGTATATTCTGTTATTTTGAAATGAAAGGATTATTCAAATGACAGTAAAATTAGTAGAAGTGTATTTCTGGTACAGGTCCATCCTTAGAGTTCAGTTAGGTGGGCTGGTGTTGTGTGTGTGGGTGCGTGTGTGTGTGTGCTTGTATGTGTGTTGTGTGTGTACGTGTGCTTGTGTGTGTGTTCTGTGTGTGCTTGTGTGTGTGTGCTTGTGTGCAATGTGTTATGTGAGCAGATTAGATTACTATCTTTCCCCCAAGGGATGCAAATGAGCTTTTCATTAATTAATGATAGAATCATAATATAATGAAACGCCAACCTGTGTGTTTGTCAGTCCTCATCACACCTACAGTATATCTTATGTTATAATTACCTCACTTGGTGGCTTTATTTGTGTTCATTGCATCATCATGTTGTTTAATATGTGCCTTTGTTTCATTCAGAACTGGTTACTCCTCATACTGCCACTTGGGAAGATCAAATGAAAGATTTTGGAAGTGTTTCAAACGTATACCGCAACTTACTGTACAGCAAAGGTAATAATCCAGACGTTTTCCAAACCCAATTACACTTTAACAGTCATTAGCCGTCCATCGTCCATTTCCCTCAACACTAGCCCCTCCTACCTGGCACACCTGTGAGGTAGTGTTCACGTGCATGTGTCCCGGGCGTAGGCAGGAACCACAGCAGAAGGGGTCAAAGGTGTTGGGTTGGAACTGGTGGCAGTAATAGTTGTCAGCATAGAGAGGCATGATGGATCCTCAGATCAGGAGACCACCCCTATTTTACTCTGATGGTACGGCCCAGTGCAATGATGCACTATTACAAAATCCACCTACACAAAGATGGTGCATTCTGATTAGAGGTGGAATAACCAATCAAACCATATACTGTATAGATGGCACATAGTAATGCAGTATGTCAAGAGCAACACTATACAGACATAGGAACTTAATTTGAGCCAGTTTGCTACAGCAGGAAAATAATCCTCCAGCAACAGGAAATGTGAATTATTATGTGGATGATAATTAATGGACATTTTTGTAGGGGTTGATACATTTTTCCTTAGGGCAAATGAAGTCTGAAATTTAAAAGTGGAAATTACTAACTGATCAAATTAAGATCTTACATCTTTAGAATTGCATTCTGAAGTAGAATATGGGCCATATCAGTAATTTCATGCATTGACCTGTAGCGGTCTTTACACTGTAACGGAATTCAACGGAATGCTTCAGGTAGTAGGTAACTTCATCTCTTGGTTGTGGCCAAACAACATCCTCTGGGTTCCTTGAGGTGAAGCAACACTTACCTAAGACAGTGACTGAGTGAAACAGAAACCATTGCTGATGGTAGGCTATACCTTTACAGCTCTGTCCAAAAATAGTTTGACACACAATACTGTAACCATAACACAGTAACCCACCGCCATTTTGTTAATGAAAGAAACACAAAGCCTTAAAAGTATAATCTGTCTTTGTCATGCAGGTCTTACTACCTGCCCTCCAGGACACCTACAGCACCCGATGTCACAGGAAGGCCAAAAAGATAATCAAAGACAACTACCACCCGAGCCACTGCCTGTTCACCCCGCTATCATCCAGAAGGTGAGGTCAGTACAGGTGCATCAAAGCTGGGACCGAGAGACTGAAAAACAGCTTCTATCTCAAGGCCATCAGACTGTTAAACAGCCATCACTAACACAGAGGCGCTGCTGCCTACATACAGACTTTAAAATCACTGGCCACTTTAATAATGCCACTTAATAATGTTTACATATCTTGTATTACCCATCTCATATGTACAGATGAAGTCGGAAGTTTACATACACCTTAGCCAAATACATTTAAACTCAGTTTTTCACAATTCCTGACATTTAATCCTAGTAAAAATTCCCTGTCTTAGGTCAGTTAGGATCACCACTTTATTTTAAGAATGTAAAATGTCAGAATAATAGTAGAGATAATTATTTATTTCAGCTTTTATTTCTTTCATCACATTCCCAGTGGGTCAGAAGTTTACATACACTCAATTAGTATTTGGTAGCATTGCCTTTAAATTGTTTAACTTGGGTCAAACGTTTCGGGTAGCCTTCCACAAGCTTCCCACAATAAGTTGGGTGAATTTTGGCCCATTCCTCCTGACAGAGCTGGTGTAACTGAGTCAGGTTTGTAGGCCTCCTTGCTCGCACATGCTTTTTCAGTTCTGCCCACAAATGTTCTATAGGATTGAGGTCAGGGCTTTGTGATGGCCAGTTCACACAGAACTTTGGAAGTATGCTTGGGGTCATTGTCCATTTGGAAGACCCATTTGCGACCAAGCTTTAACTTCCTGACTGATGTCTTGAGATGTTGCTTCAATACATCCACATAATTTTCCTTCCTCATGATGCCATTTATTTTGTGAAGTGCACCAGTCCCTACTGGAGCAAAGCACCCCCACAGCATGATGCTGCCACCCCCATGCTTCACGGTTGGGATGGTGTTCTTCGGCTTGCAACCCACACCCTTTTTCCTCCAAACATAACGGTGGTCATTATGGCCAAACAGTTATATTTTTGTTTCATCAGACCAGAGGACATTTCTCCAAAAAGTACGATCTTTGTCCCCATGTGCAGTTGCAAACCATAGTCTGGCTTTTTTATGGTGGTTTTGGAGCAGTGGCTTCTTCCTTGCTGAGCGGCCTTTCAGGTTATGTCGATATAGGACTCGTTTTGCTGTGGATATAGATACTTTTGTACCTGTTTCCTCCAGCATCTTCACAAGGTCCTTTGCTGTTGTTCTGGGATTGATTTGCACTTTTCGCACCAAAGTACGTTCATCTCTAGGAGACAGAACGTGTTTCCTTCCTGAGCAGTATGATGCCTCCGTGGTCCCATGGTGTTTATACTTGCATACTATTGTTTGTACAGATGAACATGGTACCTTCAGGCGTTTGGAAATTGCTCCCAAGGATGAACCAGACTTGTGGAGGTCTACAATTCTTTTTCTGAGGTCTTGGCTGATTGCTTTTGATTTCCCCATGATGTAAAGCAAAGAAGCGCTGAGTTTGAAGGTAGGCTTTGAAATACATCCACAGGTACACCTCCAATTGACTCAAATGATGTCAATTAGCCTATCAGAAGCTCCTAAAGCCATGACAACATTTTCTGGAATTTTCCAAGCTGTTTAAAGGCACAGTCAACTTAGTGTATGTAAACTTCTGACCCACTGGAATTGTGATACAGTGAATTATAAGTGAAATAATCTGTCTGTAAACAATTGTTGGACAAATTACTTGTGTCATGCACAAAGTAGATGTCCTAACCGACTTGCCAAAACTATAGTTTGTTAACAAGAAATTTGTGGAGTGGTTGAAAAACGAGTTTTAATGACTCCAACCTAAGTGTATGTAAACTTCCGACTTCAACTGTATATACTGTATTCTATACTATCTATTGCATCTTAGCCTATGCCGCTCTGACAATGACTTTGCTCATCTATATATTTATATATTCTTATTCCATTCCTTTACTTAGATTTGTGTGTATTAGATATTTGTTGTAGAACTGTTAGATATTACTTGCTAGATATTACTGCACTGTCAGAACTAGAAGCACAAGCATTTTGCTACACTCGCAATAACATCTGCTAACCATGTGTATGTGACCAATATATTTTATTTTATTTGGATTATAATATTAAAAACACTTTAAAGGTATTTCTATAATTTTTAAATACCTTTTGACTGTTAACTCCAAGTTCATTTGTATCTGCAAAGTAACCAGCACAGGTCATATCCTTCATACTCTCAGAACTCATCCAGGTCTGGGTGAAACTGGCGTGGGTATAACTGCCATTGTGGCTCTGTCTTTTGTCATGTTAAATATCAATTGACTCTCATTGGAGCCAACATGGCCCATTGGCCCCAAAGGTGTGTATCAGATGTCATCAGCTTTAGAGAGTGAAATATGCAACTGGCTCCACTGGACAGATGTCATGTGGTGAGCCTGTTTTACAGATGGCTGCTCTGAGGGTTACAGACAAGCACGAGCGGTCACCTGTAAAACACTGTTTACTAGAACAGGCACTGCATGGTAGGACAGACATAGACTGGACCACAGAGTGGCCATCTACTGGGGAACAATAAATACATGTTGAATCTTGAGTTGCCATTAAAGTATATTCAAACACAAGGTTAACAGATGAAAAATAAACCAGTTTAAATTGTATACCGTACTGAAAAAAAAAACATGGTACGAAATGAGTCGAAACCATTGGACGTATTTCTCCTCAAAATGCCAGGTGGGTCCTTTATGTTCCAGGGCAGGTAGGCTATTAGAGTATCTATGTCACTACCTACCTGAGGAAACAGAAAGGAGTATTTACAGTGTCTAGCCTCCCATATGTAACCTGTCTAGGGGCCCTTTGTGTGTGTATAGAATAGAATATCGGCTGTACTATGCTGAAAACAAAGCTGTTTCCATAGATATACAGTATATTATATTATTAGGCCTATTAGTGTCTCTTTCAGGTGATCTCGTCCACTGGGGACAGCAGTCCAGAGAAGCCAGCAGAGGGGGACAGCACTGTCCAGAGAAGCCAGCAGAGGGGGACAGCACTGTCCAGAGAAGCCAGCAGAGGGGGACAGCACTGTCCAGAGAAGCCAGCAGAGGGGGACAGCACTGTCCAGAGAAGCCAGCAGAGGGGGATAGCACTGTCCAGAGAAGACAGCAGAGGGGGCCAGCACTGTCCAGAGAAGACAGCAGAGGGGGCCAGCACTGTCCAGAGAAGCCAGCAGAGGGGGCCAGCACTGTCCAGAGAAGCCAGCAGAGGGGGCCAGCACTGTCCAGAGAAGCCAGCAGAGGGGGCCAGCAGTGTCATCAGGATCTTACTGGAAGGCCAGGTAGCACACACAGGCACACATGCACACACATTTACAAAGACAGACTATTCCCACAGTCTCTCAGTGGATCATATACTGTCACTTGTCATGCACGCTGCATGCTCAGCGTAGACTGTAGACTATAAAGGCTGTGTATTTATAGATGTACTGTATGTTTAAATAGGTGAAGCGAACGCTCACTGCTCCGGATCCTGTAACAGGGCCAATTTATCACTGTGTGGAATAGTCTCAATTCAAGCTCAGATTAGCTATACCCAAAGTTGTGTATGATTAATTGCACTCTCAGAAATTGTAGTTTTGAAAAGTTAACCCCTAAAAATCTTTCAAATGAAATGTCACCCTCAGGATATTAATAATAGCATGTTTGGCAAGAAAATGTTGCAGGGAGTTATTTCTGCCCAAATCCTTTTTCCACTGAGCGTCCTAGTTGCATAGCTACACTCTGTTGCTCAGGCGACAGTTGCCATGGTGAGAAGAGATTTAGTAACCATGGAAATATGATCGCCTAAGTAAAGTTCAGCATCCCACCAACTTGAAGTTGGCATGACTGACTTCTATAAATGTAAATAGACTGTATTTTAATGGATGTATCTTAGTGATTAAACGTTCTTAAATATGCATATCTTTGGTAGTAGAATGACTCATACAAGTCACACGCAAGGGCAAAATAGAACCAGATCATCAAAATACAATATTGTAAGTACTGTATAAAAGCTTTCATAGAGCATTTCATTCTCCTAAATTACATTTCAAGCATCAACTTCCTTAAGAGTCTGGGGGGGTGGGATTGTTTTGTTTTAAGATGGTCATACCATGGATCATTTAGCTATTTAATTTTGAATGTTAGTACCCCTTTAGGTATAAACAAAATATATATTTAAAAAATGATTTAATCAAACATTGAATTTGGCCTTACTGCTATTAGCCCATAGAAATGCATTGAATAATAGATAAGTGTAAAAAAAGATAGAAAAACAAATCTAAAAGAAATTTGTTTTAAAGTGTATGTCCTATATCTGAGAGATTTAAGAAAGATCAGGAAAGTATATATTATTATTTTCTACCCATATTTAACCAATTGTTGGGGCACTAAACTACTTCCATATACAGTGCCTTGCAAAAGTATTCATCCCCCTTGGCGTTTTTCCTATTTTGTTACATTACAACCTGTAATTTAAATTGATTTTTATTTGGATTTCATGTAATGGACATACACAAAATAGTCCAAATTGGTGAAGTGAAATGAAAAAAATTACTTGTTTCAAAATATTCTAAACAATAAATAATGGAAAAGTGGTGCATGCATATGTATTCACCCCCTTTTCTCTGAAGCCCCTAAATAAGATCTGGTGCAACTAATTACCTTCAGAAGTCACATAATTAGTTAAATAAAGTCCACATGTGTGCAATCTAAGTGCCACATGATCTCAGTATATATACACCTGTTCTGAAAGGCCCCAGAGTCTGCAACACCACTAAGCAAGGGGCACCACCAAGCAAGCGGCACCATGAAGACCAAGGAGCTCTCCAAACAGGTCAGGGACAAAGTTGTGGAGAAGTACAGATCAGGGTTGGGTTATAAAAAAATATCTGAAACTTTGAACATCCCACGAAGCACCATTAAATCCATTATTAAAAAATGGAAATAATATGGCACCACAATAAACCTGCCAAGAGAGGGCCTCCCACCAAAACTCACAGACCAGGCAAGGAGGTCATTAATCAGAGAGGCAACAAAGAGACCAAAGATAACCCTGAAGGAGCTGCAAAGCTCCACAGCGGAGATTGGAGTATCTGTCCATAGGACCACTTTAAGCCGTACACTCCACAGAGCTGGGCTTTATGGAAGAGTGGCCAGAAAAAAGCCATTGCTTAAAGAGAAAAATAAGCAAACACGTTTGGTGTTCGCCAAAAGCTATGTGGGAGACTCCCCAAACATATGGAAGAAGGTACTCTGGTCAGATGAGACTAAAATTGAGCTTTTTGGCCATCAAGGAAAACGCTATGTCTGGCGCAAACCCAACACTTCTCATCACCCCGAGAACACCATCCCCACAGTGAAGCATGGTGGTGGCAGCATCATGCTGTGGGGATGTTTTTCATCGGCAGGGACTGGGAAACTGATCAGAATTGAAGGAATGATGGATGGCGCTAAATACAGGGAAATTCTTGAGGGAAACCTGTTTCAGTCTTCCAGAGATTTGAGACTGGGACGGAGGTTCACCTTCCAGCAGGACAATAACTCTAAGCATACTGCTAAAGCAACACTTGAGTGGTTTAAGGGGAAACATTGAAATGTCTTGGAATGGCCTAGTCAAAGCCCAGACCTCAATCCAATTGAGAATCTGTGTCAAGACTTCCTCCGAAGCTGCCTCTTCTCCTTGTTCGGGCAGGCTTCGGCGTTCGTCGTCACCGGCCTTCTAGCCTCTGCCGCTCCTCATCTCATCATTCCATTTGTTTTGTCTTGTTTATTACACACACCTGGTTCATATCCCCTCATCTGTACATGTATGAGTATTCCCTCTGCCCCCCTTGTCTTTGTGTGTGATTGTTTATTGTGGAGGTTATTATAGCTCGGTGGAGCTATATGGTATTTTGTATCACTGGGATATTCACCCGTGTGCCTTGTTTTCTCCAGTGCGCCGTATTACCGCACTGGAGTGTTTTACGCATTGCTGCGTACTGCTGTCTTACCGAATAAACAATTTATTCTGTGATTTACCCTCCTGCGTCTGACTCCGTCCAAATCACCCGCCACAATCTGTGGTATGACTTAAAGATTGCTGTACACCAGCGGAACCAATCCAACTTGAAGGAGCTGGAGCAGTTTTGCCTTGAAGAATGTGCAAAAATCCCAGTGGCTAGATGTGTCAAGCTTACAAACCCCAAGTGACTTGCAGCTCTAATTGCTGCAAAAGGTGGCTCTACAAAGTATTGACTTTGGGGGGGGGGGGGGAGGGGGTGAATAGTTATGCACGCTCAAGTTTTTTTGTCTTATTTCTTGTTCGTTTCACACAAAAAATGTTTTTGCATATTCAAAGTGGTAGGCATGTTGTGTAAATCAAATGATACAAACCCCCCAAACATCCATTTTAATTCCAGGTTGTAAGGCAACAAAATAGGAAAAATGCCAAGGGGGGTGAATACTTTCGCAAGCCACTGTATACTTCTATTCATTTTTTCAACTGGTATGGGCTACCTTCAGAGTCTTGTGAGGCTTGTGGGGGTCATAGAGCAAAGCGGAGAACACCATCATGTTTGTGAGAGTCTCTTCTTTCCATAGAGTGGTCATATTAGTTCAGACACTACAGACGTTTTTGTGAGAAGACCGATCTTCGGGATGTCTCATGGTCTGATAAACACCGCTGTAGCTCGGCCACCTTCCACCACAGATGCGGAAAACCACCATTGGTGGATGCGGTGGATTTAGATGCAGCCCATGGAAAAAACAGATATCTCCATCTTAATCAGACAGATTTTGATGGGTATTTGTATTATTATGTTAATTAAATTTCCATGGGGTGCTGACATTGAAACTAGCTTAAAGGGATGGAACAGTACCAATTCAGTGCAATAAAAACATGCTATTGGCTACTGAGCGAACTGAGAGCATTTAAAATATACTTATCTTTTATGGCACTGCATTGCTCATCTAATGGCCTAGACTAGCTGACCAATCATAGAGGCTACAAACTTTTTTAATCTAACAAGCAAGACCAGCATTTTGCCTGTGAGGAAAAGCTTCCCTTTATTAAACTCAAGTGGAACCCACACGCCTCAATGCCTTGGTTTGTTGAAGCGCTGGAGAAATCTGAGAGATAGCTCTTTTACAGGTCACCAAATGTCCCTTCGCATTGCTCTGAACTTAGTGAGATAGATTTGGACTAACATCCCCACTGAGGTTACATCATGAGTCCCCGCTGTGCCGAATATTTGAACTATATATATATATGACCAAAAAAACTGCCATCCACCACCCAAGTGCCTCATTCCCCCTCATTTTCACATAGAGATCTGTACCCATTTTGCAGTTTGTTCTAAATTTGATGGGAGTTCATTTAGCATGCCTGATCTTCATATGCATGCAGCATCACTTGCCTTCAATTCCTAGTCTGTCTTTCTTCCTAATTTGAAATCAATATAGACTTAGTTATGTAATTATTATGCCTGTAATGTATTCACCCTTGTAGAGTAACACTGGCCATTCTGTCCCTCTCTTTCTTCAGCCTCATTTCTTAAAAACATATTGACCTGGATCTGCTGGCTGTGAGGAATGAGGCGGCCTCCTGTTTCTAAATAAATTGGCTCTCACCGTGTACGGGAGGGAGTCATCAGGACTGGAGCAGAGTCTAAGGAAAACACAAAATAGCTTGTGTCAGTTCAAACACTACATTTACATTTAATAATGAAACTTATAAGGCTTTTTAAGGATATTGTTTATTATTTTGGCCGCATGTCAAATTTTAACTCATGTTGCTGACCTAAAAATCTCCCAAAAGCAGGTGCAGGTGAAAAAATGAGAAATAGATGGAGGTGAAGGAGAGAAAGGTGGATGAGGGAGAGAGAGAGCAAGAGAGAGAGAAGGGGGGATAGAGGGAATGAGAGAGAGAGAGAGAGAGAGAGAGAGAAGGGGGGGATAGTGGGAACGAGAGAGAGAGGGAGAGCGAGAGACAGAGAGGGAAAGAGGAGAGGGGGGGATAGAGGGAACGAGAGAGAGGGAGAGCGAGAGACAGAGAGGGAAAGAGGAGAGAGAGAGAGAGAGAGAGAGAGAGAGAGAGAGAGAGAGAGGAGAGAGAAGAGAGAGAGAGAGAGAGAGAGAGAGACGAGGAGAGAGAGAGAGAGAGAGAGAGAGAAGAGAGAGAGAGAGAGAGAGAGAGAGAGAGAAGAGAGAGAGAGAGAGAGAGAGAGAGAGAGAGAGAGAGAGAGAGAGAGAAAAAAAAAATAGATATGCAGGAGCAGTGGTTTGATGCCTTGAGCAAGGTGTGCTTATGAAAAAGTGTTAATATCTTATGTGATATCTTACTCCAGCCAGCCTCAGTCAGACAGATTAAGGTTATTAATACACAGACACACAGATGGTCATTTCATTTCTGTCAGTGGGGCAGGTGTAATGGAAGCAGTATCCCACCTTCCCTTCTCTTTGTTTCAGTCAGAATAGCATAGAGTAGAGTAGAATAGAATAGAATAGAGTAGAGTAGAATATAGTAGAATATAATAACATAGAACAGAGTAGAGTATGGTAGAGTAGAGTAGAGTAGACTAGAGTAGAATTACCTGGATTGAACAACAAATCAAAAATATTCCTACTGTAACTTTTCCTTGTGTCTTTCCAATTTTTTTTAGGCCTAACTACTCCCACTCAAAACAACAGTAAACAAACAGAAAGATAATTTCCCTCTTGTAAATTAGTTGCATCATCCTTGTTCTGCCGTCTTCTAGAATCTAAACCCACCCACGCATTCCTTCCCCACTACCACTCCATTTAGGGCTCTATTCAATCTGTATCGCGGAAGTTCAGTGTTACAGCGTGATTGACTCGCATTGACTCGCAGCTTGATTGACTCGCATTGACTCGCAGCATAATTGTCTCGCATTAGCTGAGACTGCATTCACGGTAAACGCTGCATATGTCGGCTCAATCGAAAAGTACCCTTACATTTCTATAGCGCAATCTGTGACGCTTCAGGGATAGAGCCCCTAATCCCTCTTGACCTTGACCTACACTGTTGATTCACCCGTTCTACGATCTCGCTCTCCATCTCTCTCTCTTTCTCTCTCTTCCTCTCTCTGTCCCCCCCCCCCCACCCCCCCACCCCTCTCTCTCCCTATCTCTCTCTCTCTGTCTTTCTCTTCCCCTCTCTCTAGGTACATTGAACACCCACCTCTTCTGGCTGAAGAGAACTTGGGTTTTAAAAATAAATCGGTTCAAAGGTATAATTTCAGAGAAATGTTTGCTTGAGAGACAAGTAAGAGAGAGATAGGAAATAAGAAAGGTTTCCATAGAAACTATCGAGTTGCATATAATTGTGGTCTGTCTGAAATACTGTAACTAACTATATTTCCCTGCAAAAAAAGAGACATTGCCGACGCCAATACAAATATTAATTATAAATTAAACTATGAACAGTAGTGTCTTTGATATAAATGAGAAAGTTGGATGAACTTATTGCAGCTAGGAGAAAGTTATTCAGGTATCCATCGCTAGTTCAGTAGTCTCCCTGTGGTAAAAAATATTGGTCTAATCAATGACAAAGCACATGAGGTGGTGGTTGTTAGCAGGGTGCTGAGACTGGTCTGGAGGCTAACTGTATGTGACAGCCAGCCAGGCAGGCCACGGAAGGGTGGTGATAGTTCGAGGAGTATCCGTTTTCCGTTTTAGTCTGTTTCAGCACCTCCTCTCTGGACAGCTCCACAATGCAACACTGGATCCGATTTCAATTCCCTGTTTTCACTAGCTTAGTAGGGAGACTGTTTCTTACCCCACACCCCCTCTTCAGTTGGTTTGTTACGTATATATGTAGAATCATAATTTGACCTATATTGTCGCAATAAAATAATCCTGCAGCAACGGGATTTGAACGTTTATGCCATAATGTTGTTTGATCGGTGGTTAGGACATTAGCTGGCCAAAAGTAGGCTACATGAAAAGTGCAATACTGTTAATATAACCGTGTGTTAGTGTGTGTTTTCGGTGAATTTATGTAAATCACGAAGCTCATCTGGATTTCCTGCAGTACAATAAAATTCTCAGCAACAAAAGAGTGATCAAATTAAGAATCTACATTTGTAAATGCGACTCTAACATTACATGATGTCTGTATTTGTCAACAACAGGGATATTTAATCAACCACCTTCCTGTCATTGCCTTTTTATAGTAGGCCTATTTCTATAAGTATATTCACAGTTCAATAATACAGCTTCAAACTCGCACAAAGATAGGCAGCTCACATGTACAGCCTAACACTGATCTAAATTCACTGAAAATCCGAGCAAAGCATAGCAAGGTGTTGTCTTCTCTGGAGGCCAGTCTAATAAAAATCTGTGGCGCGGGCGGTAAATAATAGGGATGCACACCTACACTCTCAGGAACACAACTCCACGTAAACGGGGACATAATCAAAGTGACAAGCGCTCCATCCCTCCCGCCCGCCCTCTCTCTCCCACCCACAGCTAGCAAGGGACAGAGAGATGTGCCGTGCGCACCTCACACACAGGGTTCGAGCGCTTATTGAGTGAAGTGCGAGTCCAACAGAGAGAACGAATGCGAGCAGTTGAGTGGGATGCAAATGAAGCAATAAAACTGAACATTGGAAGAATATTAGGATTAAAAGACAAAAAGTTTCAAAATGAACGTCATGAGTCAATGAAACGGGCTGCAAAAAAAGGAATTCGTAGAGAGAGGACAGAACATTAAGGATGTGTTTTATTTTTTATTTTGGAGAGAATGTCAACGTTGTTTTTCAAGTAGCTAAGAACATTGCCATTCAAAAGGTGAGTATGTATTCTAATCACTGACAGTTTTTACATAGGCAACAACAATTTTCCATTGACAGGACAAGTTGTCATGAACTTGACCTGTTTTTCTTTTAGATTGGTTGGTTTTTAGGTTGGCTAGTCGAGGAGGCTTTGTTGTTTTTAACATGCAAGGTTTCGATGAAGCTCACTTCATACACTAGTTACGGCCCCGAAATAAACTGCAGAGTAATCTTGTCTGTTTTCACCAGTATTATGTCACGACATGAACTCCTCGCCCTGTAGAGCGCAGTGAAACCTGTTATTTTCTGCTGTTCACTGTCCTTCAGACAAACACTGTAAAAGGATCAATGAATCCGCCAACGTAACACATTGTTCTGGCCTATAACGTCAATCAACTGTAAATGATGCACAGACAAATCCTAATTATGTGCCATATTTGATTGACTAGGCCGTAGGTGATGTATCATGCCAGTTTGGATATCCTGAGAGGGTTGACTCAAAATTAGATCAGATATGGACACATAATAGATATATACACATAATTCCTATATTCAAACATTCTTCTTTCCTACATGCGCGGAACAGATTTCAGCACTGGACAGCTCTACACGTCAGCATCAACTTTGATATAGTTTAGCAAGTGCGTAGGCCTACCCTGCACTGTGTTATAAAAAAGGATCTAATTTTAGTTTATCATTGGCTATTAAAAGAATGGGATATCTCGTCACCCCATCATTTTTCACAGATATGGGAAGGCCATGGTTTTTACACAATAATGTGCATTCATGATAGACGTGCAGATCGTACATATTTGAATGAGATATTGTGTTCAAAGAGCTCCCATCAAAGCCTTTAAAAAAGACATAACATTCCCCCCTCCCTATTACTTGCCTACAATAACGTCTGCCATAATCATGTAGAACAATGCCTTATTTAGTGATGAAGACGCCATAATGCCACCAATCACTGGATCAAAAGTAACACACCATCCTCTGATGTCATAATCTCTATACCTCCATTCTTTCTTCCCTTCATCCATCCATCCCTGACAAGTGCATGCCCTCCCCTGTGCTGTCACCTAAACTCTTCACTTTCTTTTTCCTTTTTTTCTCTCCTTTAATGTCAGTCTCAGATTAAAGAAGAACATATAAACCAGGTCGCTTGACTGCATCCACCTTTCATATCACAGTTTGGATTAGGAGATTACTACACATGCACATGCAATCGCAAACGCACGTGCGTACACACACACACACACACACACACACACACACACACACACACACACACACACACACACATACACACACACACACACACACACACACACCACACACACACACACATACACATTCACACACACACACATAAACATACACACACATACACACATACACACACACATACACACACACACAAACATTCATCCATTCATATTAATTTACCCTGGGATTAAGTGTTTCCGGATTCGAGGCATTTCTGAGCTGCCTATATATTGACAATTTCAGGCCCTAAATGTATTGTGTTGTGTAGAGCTCTGTTGTGGAGTAGGTTAAATATCTGGGTCTTTACGCGCGCATGTGTGGTGTGTGTGTGTGTGTTTGTGCCTGTCTCTGTTCTGTGTGAGTGTGATTCAGTTTTACCCACATTGAAGTGAATCAGTCCTGTATGTGACTCAGTCACTCAGGAGAGCACTTACACCTCTGGTGCCTCTACCCTCGCGCTCCACCTCGGCGGTGGTGCCTCGTGCTAAATCATCCTGCTCGACACGGCAAATCAGAGCGTTGAGGAGGGAAAGAGGTTTCCTATGGAAACAGCTAATAACTATCATCAACATTTAATTACTCCTGCTCTCCCTCAGGGACTAGTGGTTCCTGACTGTCTGTCTGCGTCCTAAGTGACACCCTATTCCCTATATAGTGCATTGCGTTCGACCAGAGCCATATGAGCTCTGATCTAAAGTAGTGCACTATGTAGAGAATAGGTTGCCCATTTTCGTCCTATCTCTACATATATTCTACAAAGTGTTCTAGATCTGCAGTACATCTATATGTGTTGGAAGCCTCTAATGCTGAAGATGCTGATATGGTTAACAGTATGGCTACATTCTGAGTCTCACGTCTCAATGGCAATCAGGTTGACCCGAAAATACTACTGTTTCTGAATCTGTGGCGATGGATTCATCATGATCTGGCATAATCCCATAGCCTCTCAAACTGAGAACTCAAGCTGTCACAGTCTTCCATTCAGATGCATTATTCTTCTCCTCCAACCTAACTCAGATACACATTCTTGTCCAATCAAACTCCCAGGATCCTCAGGAAGTGGCATGGGTAGACCTGATACGTGTGACCCTGGTGAACACTGTGTACACTGAAGACTCTAAGACACAGTGGCACTGGTGTGATGTTGTCAATAAGTCACATCAGCCCCCCTGGATCTCTCTCTCTCTCTCTCTCTCTCTCTCTCTCTCTCTCTCTCTCTCTCCTCTCTCTCTCTCTCTCTCTCTCTCTCTCTCTCTCTCTCTCATCTCTCACTCTCTCTCTCTCTCTCTTCTCTCTCTCTCTCTCTCCTCTCTCTCTCTCTCTCACTCTCTCTCTCTCTCTCTCTCTCTCTCTCTCTCTCTCTCTCTCTCTCTCTCTCAGCGCCTTTGGTCCAGCTGCTACAGTAGTTGACATGTAACAATGCTGACGTCATCTATCCCAGCCTCTTACTGAGGATTTAAGTTGGGAAGGATCCTGGATCCTCAATCCGGCCAATAAGCACACGGCAGGAGCAACATCTGTCCATCTGCTGTGTGTGCTGTGTGTGTATTTGGGAGGAAGAAAATTGCCATAGACTGTCACGCAAAGGTAAAAAAACAACCCTGCTAAATCCTGTCAGTCTGTGGACAGTGTGTGTGTGCTGTTTGTGTGTGTGTGTGTGTGTGTGTGTGTGTGTGTGTGTATGTGTGTGCACTCGCGCTCAAGTCTGTGTGTTTTAATAAATGCGTGCTGACGTATGTCGAAGTGTCAGTTTCGTTGACCCAACAGTGATGTCACATCGCCTTTGTAAGCTACTGTAGTTGGACATGTATTTTCTACACATAGCTAACTCCACACCTCACGTCAAACCATCCAGTGCTGCTGTTCTATTGTGTGCAGCTACAAACCTGTTATGCTGTTATGCAACACTTTCCCTTGGTCGCCCTGATAGCCTAGCGATCACATAATGGGTACTAGCTCTAACCCACTACGTCACCCGGCCTCTAACCCTGTCATCAAGCCAAACACCAGATCAATTGTTCCCTTAACAGTAGATCAACACAGATTCCCCTCTCTTTTAGACCTTTGGCCCCTCCTCTGTCTGTTAGTGTGTTCCACCCCATGCTGACATAAAGGGCCCTCAGGCGACCGTCTACGAGGACTCAATCTATAACCATCATGATGAATATTTGTCTATTTTTCTTCACGGATGAAGAGAGTTGACTATCCCACCCTTCTCCTGCAGGACATGTATAGATGTAGGAATACTGTGCATGGGGTGCTGTGATTCTGAATGACCTGCAAAATTCTTACTGTTCTCTGATTTGCTGTCATTCCAGGAAATGCATCAGAAGGAGGCGACGCTGATATCTCCAAGGGGTCCTTAGACCTGAGGCTGCTGTCCTCCTGCCCCCTCTGCCCTCTGCCCACACCCTCCTACCAACCTGGTCTCTTTTAATGGTTGGCACTGGCCACCGCGGCCCTGATTACTTCCCACACAGACACAGCCTGATGATCACTGGTGCCATGGGAGCGGTGCGAGTCAACAGGTAGGACTGGGGAATAGGACAATCAGCTCATTTTCTGCCCCTTTTTCTGCCTCTAAAAGCCTGTCCTTGTTGTCTATTCTTGGACTATTAGCTATTCTTCTTGGAATGTTATAAAAGAAACCTGGTATTCGCTGCTCTGTACTCAATTTTAACTCTTCAGTTTTAAAGCTGTAATATGTCACCTTTTGGGCAACCCGACCAAATTCACATAGAAATGTGAGTTATAGATCTGTCATTCTCATTGAAAGCAAGTCTAAGAAGCAGTAGATCTGTTCTATGTGCGATATTGCTATGCTTCCTGTGCTTAAGTTTCGTTTTTGCGTATTTTACTTTCGGTTTTGTACACCAGCTTCAAACAGCTCAAAATATTATATTTTTGGTTATGGTTATGGAAAATATATTTCACAATGATTTAGATGGTATAATGATTCTCTACACATTGACTGCTTGTGTTGTCACATAAACTGAAATTAGCAAACTATTTGAATTTTAGCAACCAGAAAATGATGGAGCAATTTCTGCATAGTTCACCTTTAAAGGTCCAATGCAGCTGTTTTTATCCCAATATCAAATCATTTCTGGGTAACCTTACTGAGAGTAATTTCTCAAGCAACATTTTTGCTAGGACTGTCTGGGAGTGGTCTGAGTGTGGAGGGGAAAACTGAAAACTAGCTGTTATTGGCTGAAAGGTTTGGAACTCTCCTTCTTATCAGCATATTAACTAATTTACCGCCTAGTGATGTTGCCAGTCAGGCCAAAACTCCATCCAAGCAAAACACGGTGAAATTTCAGGCGGTCTTTTCAAACAGCTCTTACACTAAAAGCGCATTATCATAATTGTCACAATTTCACAGTATTATTCCAACCTCATAGTGTGGAAATATTTACACTTAGTGTACAAAACATTAAGGAAACCTGCTCTTTCCATGACATAGACTGACCAGGTGAAAGCTGGGGAGGAGACAGGTTAAAGAAGGATTTTTAAGCCTTGAAACAATTGAGACATGGATTGTGTATGTGTGCCATTCAGAGGGTGAATGGGCAGGAACAAATATTGAAGTGCCTTTGAACGGGGTATGGTAGTAGGTGCCAGGCGCACCAGTTTGTGTCAAGAACTACAAAGCTGCTGGGTTTTTCATGCTCAACAGTTTCCCGTGTGTATCATGAATGGCCCACCACCCAAAGGACATCCAGGCAACTTCACACAACAGTGGGAAGCATTGGAGTCCACATTATCCAGCATTCCTGTGGAGCGCTTTTCACAACTTGTAGAGGCCATGCAACTTAATATTAGGAAGGTGTTCCTAATGTTTGGTATACTCAGAGTATAAAACACAGGAAAGTCATGTTTTTGACTGCACTGGGACTTTATCTCTTAAACCTGCCATATCTATCTCCTTCACCCTCCTCTCTAAACTCATGTATTTTGTTGTGGTTTTTGTTTCACATCAGATACAGCATCGTAGCCACCGATGAAGACCACTTCAAGATCTCCACCCTGGGCCTCCACAACGGCCATGGTCCCCTGATGCACCACACCCTGACTGGGAGGGGGATGGGGGGCGGAGGGGGTGGTGGTGGTGGTGGTGGAGGGTCAGAAGGAGGAGGAGGAGGCGGCAGCTCATTAGCCCTGCGAGCAACGGAGCCTGTCCACAATGGCCGCCAGATCTCCACGGCGGGGCCCAACCATGTCCGGAGCCGCTTTGTGAAGAAGAACGGCCAGTGCAACGTGGTTTTCCACAACATGGAAGACAAGACGAAACACTACCTGGCCGACATATTTACCACCTGCGTGGACATCCGCTGGCGCTACATGCTGCTCCTTTTCACCTCTACCTTCCTTCTCTCCTGGTTCGTCTTCGGTGTGGTCTTCTGGGGCGTGGCCCTGGCCCATGGGGACTTCGACCTTCGACCCGGCCTGGGAGAGGGGCCTCTGGCCAGCTTGGAGGGAGGAGGGGTGGAGTGGAAGCCCTGCATCCTACACGTCCAGGGCTTCGTAGGGGCTTTTCTCTTCTCCATAGAGACCCAGACCACCATTGGGTACGGGTTCCGCTGCGTCACAGAGGAGTGTCCGGCGGCGGTGGCTACGGTGGTGGTCCAGTCCATTGTGGGCTGCATCATCGACTCCTTCATGATCGGAACCATCATGGCCAAGATGGTTCGACCTAAGAAGCGGGCGCAGACCTTGCTGTTCTCGCACCACGCGGTCATCTCCATGCGGGACGGGAAGCTGTGCCTGATGTTTCGCCTGGGGAACATGAGGAAAAGCCACATCGTGGAGGCCCACGTCCGGGCGCAGCTCATCCGGCCGCACGTCACTGCTGAGGGCGAGTACCTCCCCATGGAGCAGACGGACATCGACGTGGGCTACGACGAGGGCCTGGACCGCCTCTTCCTGGTGTCTCCACTGGTCGTGGTCCACGAGATCAACGAGAACAGCCCGCTGTACTGTATGAGCAGCGCCGACCTGGCGACGGAGGACTTTGAGATCGTGGTGATCCTGGAGGGGATGGTGGAGGCCACGGCCATGACCACCCAGGCCCGCTCCTCCTACCTGGCCAGGGAGATCCTGTGGGGCCACCGCTTCGAGCCTGTTGTCTTCGAGAAGGAGCACCGCTACCAGGTGGACTACTCCCGCTTCCACAAGACCTATGAGGTGCCGGCTACTCCACACTGCAGCGCCAGGGAGCTCCGGGAGATGACGGGTCGATCCCGCTCCCCCTCGTCCGCCTCCGGCTCCAGTTCTACCCGGTCAGTGTCCCCTCTCGGCCCCAAGTCCTCCGGCCTCCACCTCTTGCCTCCGCACTCCCCCAGCGCCTTCTGCTACGAGAACGAGGTGGCCCTGTGCTGCGGGGAGGAGGAGGGGGACGAGGTGGGGGAGATGGGGGTGATGCTGGGGGGGAGGGATGACGGGGAGGGGGAGGAGAGGGACGTACAGCTAGACATTTTCCAGGAGAGGTTTCAGGACCAGGTAGCGGTGGACATGAACATGCTGTGTGTGCTGGACATGGACAATCAGATTGACAGGCTGCAGCCGGCTATAGCTCTTGATGCGCTGGGCTTCAGGAGGGAATCAGGAGTGTAGTGACTGATTCACACTATAGAGTCAAACTGAGACAAGACAAGCCTGCGCTGGCCTGGTTACACATCCACTATAGTTTCTGGAACCGTGCTGGAAAGGACATTGTGAAAGGAAAATGTCCAAGCCAGCCAGGGCCATAGCTACATATGAGGACGAGGTCCAGACCTAGTTAATTTATTCAAAGGTTTGGGGTCACTTAGACATTTCCTTAGAGTGTCTAGTTTGACAAACAGACGCCTCACAGGTCCTCAACTGGCAGCTTCATTATATAGTACCCGCAAAATACCAGTCTCAACGTCAACAGTGAAGAGACGACTCCGGGATGCTGACCTTCTAGGCAGTGTTGCAAAGAAAGCCATATCTCAGACTGGCCAATAAAAATAAAAGATTAAGATGGGCAGTCTGAGATAGGGCTTTTTCTTTGCAACTCTGCCTAGAAGGTCCCACTCCTCTTTCTATTCTGGTTAGAGCCAGTTTTATTGCTTCTTTAATCAGCACAACAGTTTTCAGCTGTGCTAACATAATTGCAAAAGGGTTTTCTAATGATCAATTAGTCTTTTACATTTTAGTCATTTAGCAGACACTCTTATCCAGAGCGACTTACAGTTAGTGAGTGCATAATAAAAAAAAATTCAGCTACAATAGCCATTTACAACATTAACAATGTCTACACTGTATTTCTGATCAATTTGATGTTATTTTAATCGACAAAAGAATTGCTTTTCTTTCGAAAACAAGGACATTTCTAAGTGACCCCAAACTTTTGAACGGTAGTGTATATTTATGCACAAGGTTTTGAAACTTGGCTGCGCCAGTTTTCCTCTTGTTATATGTCACTCCCTGACAGTCACTCAATTAGCCCATGTCAGTAAAAATAAATAAAAAGAAAGGTAAATGAGTCTAGTTAGTCTAGACTAAACTTATAGTAATCATACCCGAATGACTGACTGGGCACGCAGGGCACATGCCCAGGGGCCCTGACCTCCAGGGGTCCCCCATTGATTTTGTTAGTCACTCTCACTCATATATCATATTAACATGGCATAAGTCATGGTAAAATGTGTATAACTGCAGGAAAATCGCAGAACTTTTTTGTAATGGTTTACCATTTGTTAATAAAATACTGCTAACAGATCCCTCACTATGTAATAAATTATAGTTTTTAATCCTGGTGTTGAGTTAATGTGTAGCGGCTAATTGTGTAGCTAATAGGCTATGCGTTTGTAGATCGCCTGATGTGAATGAAGCTACAGAAACCATAGTGATAATGGCTGAGGAATTATTTTGTTGCTCTTCTCCAAATAGCATTTTAGAGTTTTTTAATTGTATAGAAATGCAGTAAATGAGCGTGAACTTTTTAAAATGTCCTCACTAACACTCAGACCCTGGCTACGGCCCTGAAGCCAGCACAGTATGGCTTGGGTCGGCCATGTAGTGTGAATCAGTCATAGAAGACTCTCATGTCTAGTGTCCTGAATGAACTATGTGCCCTTGGTACACATCCTCTTTTTGTGTATCCAACCAAAGAGAAGAGAGAAGAAGAAAATAATTAGAACTGTTCTGCCGCACAACAACAAAGGAAGGTTGAATGACCTTACTATTCTCTTGAGTTTCTTTTTGTTTTTAAACATAGTTGTGTTCAGTACATTAGTCTAAATTTGCATTTTATAGCGCAAGATTTAAATGCATTCTTATTGTATTCAATATTCCGTTGTATATATTCTCTGGAATAAGATTATTTGTGAAGTGACTTTTGGTTCCATTCAACCAAGTCTTGGTACCGTTTTTTTCATTTACAGATAGTCATCATGAGTCATTAATACTTTCAAAACCACAAATGAAGTTCATGTGGTATTAAAAAAGTATTTTCTGTTTGTAAATATATGATTTTCCATGTTTAGAAACTAGGGCTGGGATGATACCAATACCACAATACTGGTTAGCATCGTGGAAAGGAAACAAAACATGAAGCGGATTTCACTTCTTTAGGAAAACATCTGTAAAGTTGGAAACAAACATCATTGTGTTGTCATTCAGAGTCACATTTATTTATTTTCCAAGCTATAGCACCCAATAGTTTACATACATTTTTTAAGAACCAAAGAGTTTGGTCTGCTTCGTGTTTTCATTTTTGCCATGGAGTAAATATTTCAATACTGGTATCATCACAGACCTATTAGAAACCATGGTCATTTTGACTTCCTGCTTAAGGTATATTACTGTTAATGTTTGATACATGAGCTATGTATTCCAAAATTGGAAAATATTTTATGATGCAAAAACAAGGAACCTGAACAGAAACTGAGTTGGAAATAACATGTATTGTCCAGATAAAGAATAACAAGCACTTTATTCTGTATTTTATCAAAAGGAATATCTAAAAAAATTAACAATTTAATTGTATGCTGTTTTGTATGAATTAATAAATGTATAATAATAATAATAAACAAGCAGCAGTAGCTGTTCTGGTTGGGTTGACACACTCTGCTCTGTTCTCACACTCTTTTTTTCCCATCAGACACCAGTCCCAAAGGTCCAAGGTCAAACTGACCCCATGTTGATGTCCACCTGCTTCTGACTGCTCATTGGTTGGCCCGGTTTGGGGCAGTGTGTGTCTGTGTGTGTGTGTGTGTGTGTGTGTGTGTGTGTGTGTGTGTGTGTGTGTGTGTGTGTGTGTGTGTGTGTGTGTGTGTGTGTGTGTGTGTGTGTGTGTGTGTGTGTGTGTGTGTGTGTGTGTGTGTAAGTGTGTGTGTGTAAGTGTGTGTGTGTGTGTGTGTGTGTGTGTGTGTGTGTGTGTGTGTGTGATTTGAAGTGAAGGCAGGGGGTTGTTGTTCTCTAGCTCAGTGACTCAGAGGTAATCCCATACACACACCTGTCTCTCTTACGATTCTCTCTTTCTAAACCAAAACTGGGGTATTACCCAAAATCTGTGTCATACTCAAATAGCTCAGTACAGAGAGTTTTTATTTGGCAGGTTGTCTTTTAAAACGTCCCAGAGAGTGAGGGAGAGAGGGGCAGATAGAAATAGAAAGAGATGCAGACTGGAGGAGGACATACTAGGCCGAGGGGCAGTGGGGAGGGAGAGAGAGAGAGAGAGGGGAGAGGAGAGAGAAAGAGAGGGAGGGAGAGGAGGAACAGCTCGCTGACGCAACACGGTCATGTACTGTACCTACCCAGTTCACCACTAGGAGACAGTGAAGACTGCTCCACTACAACAGACCAATGGAAGAGAGAGTACGGTATACCAGCTCCCTCATGTGGTAAATTATCAGAGTAAACCATAACATAGTTTTTTTTAAAGACTGGTCACCAAACCTTTATTTTCTGAAGTGCTGAGGCCCACCTGAACACTTTACGTTCTCTATATGATGAGTTTCATTCCAAAACACTATATATTCATGTTCATAAATGTTGGTAAATGAGCTTTTATTGTTTAAAGAAATGATGAAAGAGTTTGGTGTGTCTAATCATGGCATGGGATTGTTCAATGACAGACATGTATTTCTTTAAAATCTATCACTTGATGGTTTCATTTCAGAGAGACAAATAATCATATATTTTTTTGGCAAAATGCTATCTATCCGCCTCACTCTCAGAGAAGTAAGTAGTACTGCTAGGTTTTACACAGTCAAATGTAACAAATAACTACATTTTTCATAAAGAAATTTACAAATGATACATTTTTTAAATCAATGTTTAAATAAATAAAAATTAAAAAAATTCAATACAGTAATAGGAGATCTGTATGTAAAACATTTGACATTTTAGTCATTTAGCTCTTATCCAGAACGACTTACTGTAAGTACATTCATCATAAGATAGCTCGGTGAGACAACCACATATCCCAGTCAAATATAAAGGAAAGGAACATTCCATTCCAGCTAAACAATGGATTTACAGTATAGCGTTCCCATTATTTTATTAAACGTGTTCTCCTGCTCTAACAAGCCACTTCCCCATCTCTATCGCTATCTCTCTCTCCTTCTCACCCCTCCATCATTCTTTCCTTCCTCTACTAATGTCAGTTCAAAGAGCCATTTCCCCATCTCTATCGCTATCTCTATGCCGTCTCTCAATTTTTCCCTCCTTCTCTCCCTCCTTCCCTCCATCCCTCTCTACTGATGTCGGTTAATTAGCCACTGTGTCACACCCCCTTGTCATCAACATCCATAAAAACGACCAGCTGGGTGACCTCTGGTGACCTTTCTCCAGGCTCCGTCAGTCATAATGGCTGACTAGAGGATCTAGAATCTGAGCTGTCTGGCAGGGGGCTGCTTTCATGCTTTGTAGCCCTCCTCTGCTGCTGTTGGTTTCTGCCCTGGGGTTGTGTGGGGCTGTGTGGGGCAGTGGGGCTAGTGTTAGGGAATAGGGGCTAGTGTGTGTGCTCAGTAGGGGACAGTATTGGGGACTAAGTGGTGGAGGGTTGGGGGTCCTGGGGCCCATAATGATCTGTTGTGTGTTGTGGAGCTGTGAACCATTCGTTGGAGGACAGAGAGGCATTGTGTTACATTGGGCTGCCCACGTTGGCTACACCACTGGGAACCACCACAGGCTGTGTGTGTGTGTGTGGGGGGGGGGGGGGGGGTAAGTGTGTGTATGTGTGTGTGCGTGTGTGTTTCTTTCTGTCTGTCTGTCCGTCTGTCTGTCTGTCTGTCTGTCTATTTGTCCATTTGAGGCTCTGAGATCAGGTGAGGTGTCTAGCCTGTGTGGAACACCTGTGGATATCCCATGTATCAATGCATGCTGCTGTAGCCATATGCAGATCATCCGTCACTGTCTCAGTGTGTGAATACACAAGACATATGAAGAATATTGACAATCCCCCTTTTTCTCTTTCTTTGAAAATCCCTCTATCTCTTTCTTCCCCCTTTCATGTCTTCCTCCTCTCCGCCAACAACAGAGTCTTTCATTCGGGCATCTCAGCGGCCGCCTCAGGCCCTCAGGCCCTCTGCCGTTCGCTCAGCTTAATTAAATGTTCTGAGAAAAACTCATGATTGGAAAGTGACTTGTTTCTCTCTGTTTCCAAGCCACTCGTCTCTCTCTCTTCTCTCTCTCCTTTCTCCTCTCTCATCCCTCAGGTCAATCTCTCTCTCTCGCCCTCTCTCTTTCTCTCCCGTCTCTCCACGCTCTTCTCTCCTCTCTCATCCCTCAGGCCAATTTCCCATTGATTTTCCCATGCATCTTCCTTTCACCCATTTGATCAGAATCAGAAATACATTTTCCTGAGAAGTAAACTAAGTGTTTGCAAGTGAGTACTCTGCTGGATGAAGCACTTTCCGTCTGTATCCATAGCTATACAGCCTGGTCTCCCTTGGTCTTCTGAACTCAATGGGACTTACATTTACATTTTAGTCATTTAGCAGACGCTCTTATCCAGAGCGACTTACAGGCGCAATTAGGATTAAGTGCCTTGCTCAAGGGCACATCGACAGATTTTTCACCTAGTCGGCTCGGGGATTAGAACCAGCGACCTTTTGGTTACTGGCACAACGCTCTTAACCACTAAGCTACCTGCTACCTAAATGTTACAGAAAAAGTGCATCTGTACCAACGCCTTTTGGTTAGAATGTCTGCCCTGAGATCATAAGGTTGGGAGTTCGATCGCCGACCGAGTCATACCAAAGGCTGAAAAAATGGGACCCGATACGTCTCTGCTTGGCAGTCAGCATTAAGGAGATGGACTGGGGGTAAGGCCCTGCGATAGACTAGCATCCTGTCCAGGGGGTGTACTGGTACATCAAGCTGCCTCACTCTACAGAAACAGGAGATAGACTAGTGTCCTGTCCAGAGGGTGTACTGGTACATCAAGCTGCCTCACTCTACAGAAACAGGAGATAGACTAGCATCCTGTCCAGGGGGTGTACTGGTACATCAAGCTGCCTCACGCTACAGAAACAGGAGATAGACTAGCATCCTGTCCAGGGGGTGTACTGGTACATCAAGCTGCCACTCTACAGAAACAGGAGATAGACTAGTGTCCTGTCCAGGGGGTGTACTGGTACATCAAGCTGCCTCACTCTACAGAAACAGGAGATAGACTAGTATCCTGTCCAGAGGGTGTACTGGTACATCAAGCTGCCTCACGCTACAGAAACAGGAGATAGACTAGTGTCCTGTCCAGGGGGTGTACTGGTACATCAAGCTGCCTCACTCTACAGAAACAGGAGATAGACTAGTGTCCTGTCCAGGGGTTGTACTGGTACATCAAGATGCCTCACGCTACAGAAACAGGAGATAGACTCCTCTCCTATGAGCTGTTCTGCCTCTCACAAGCAAGGCTACTTACTATGATCTTTATAGAGAACATAACTAAGTATGTGTTGAACTCCTTTGCTCAATAATACAGGCATCCACAGGAGTCCTGGGCAACCATACAGGTGGTTATCAGTCTAATGATGCTCCCCTCCACCCAAAACCAAATGACACCCAAACTCAGCACTGTCTTAATGAGAGGGGGGAAGGTAGGGGGAGGCCTGGGGCTGAAAGTGATGCTGTCTGCAGCCTCACATACCACCACCACTATAAGCCTTAATTGGTTAATTTGATCACTGCTGATTGAGGGAGACCTCAGAGATTATTATTATGGGAGGCTGGGATAGTAACCTGGGGTTACCCTGATTTTGCACTACATTACCAAAAGTATGTGGACACCTGCTCGTCTAACATCTCATTCCAAAATCATGGGCATTAATATGGAGTTGGTCCCCCATTTGCTGCTATAACAGCCTCCACTCTTCTGGGAAGGCTTTCTACTAGATGTTGGAACATTGCTGCGGGGACTTTCTTCTATTCAGCCACAAGAGCATTAGTGAGGTCGGGCACTGATGTTGGGCGATTAGGTCTTGCTCACAGTCGGAGTTCCAATTCCTCCCAAAGGTGTTCAACGGGGTTGAGGTCAGGGCTCTGTGCAGGCCAGTCAAGTTCTTCCATACCAGTCTCGACAAACCATTTCTGTATAGATCTCGCTTTGTGCACGGGGGCATTGTCATTCTGAAACAGGAAAGGGCCTTCCCCAAACTGTTGCCACAAATATGGAAGCACAGAATCGTCTAGAATGTCAATGTATGCTGAACTAAGTGGCCTAGCCCGAACCATGAAAAACAGCCCCAGAACATTATTCCTCCTCCACCAAACTTTACAGTTGACACTATGCATTAGGGCAGGTATCGTTCTCCTGGCATCCGCCAAACCCAGATTCGTCCAACGGACTGTCAGATGGTGAAGCGTGATTCATCACTCCAGAGAACGCGTTTCCACTGCTCCAGAGTCCAATGGCGGCGAGCTTTACACCACTCCAGCCAACGATTGGCATTGCGCATGGTGATCTTAGGCTTGTGTGGAAACATATTTCATGAAGCTCCCAACGAACAGTTCTTGTGCTGACGTTGTTTCCAGAGGCAGTTTGGAAATCGGTAGTGAGTGTTGCAACCGAGGACAGGCGTTTTTTACGCTCTACGCGCTTCAGCTCTCGGTAGTCCCGTCTGTGAGCTTGTGTGGCCTACCACTTCGCGGCTGTACCGTTGTTGCTCCTAGACATTTCCACTTCACAATAACAGCACTTACAGTTGACTGGGGCAGCTCTAGCAGGGCAGAAATTTGACGAACTGACTTGTTGGAAAAGTGGCATCCTATGACAGTGCCACGTTGAAATTCACTGAGCTCTTCAGTAACGCCAGTCTACAGCCAATGTTTGTCTATGGAGATTGCATGGCTGTGTGCTCGATTTTATACACCTGTCAGCAACGGGTGTGGCTGAAGTAGCTGAATCCACTAATTTGAAGGGGTGTCCACATACCTTTGTACAGTGGGGAAAAAAAGTATTTAGTCAGCCACCAATTGTGCAAGTTCTCCCACTTAAAAAGATGAGAGAGGCCTGTAATTTTCATCATAGGTACACGTCAACTATGACAGACAAATTGAGGAAAAAAAATCCAGAAAATCACATTGTAGGATTTTTAATTAACTTATTTGCAAATTATGGTGGAAAATAAGTATTTGGTCACCTACAAACAAGCAAGATTTCTGGCTCTCACAGACCTGTAACTTCTTCTTTAAGAGGCTCCTCTGTCCTCCACTCGTTACCTGTATTAATGGCACCTGTTTGAACTTGTTATCAGTATAAAAGACACCTGTCCACAACCTCAAACAGTCACACTCCAAACTCCACTATGGCCAAGACCAAAGAGCTGTCAAAGGACACCAGAAACAAAATTGTAGACCTGCACCAGGCTGGGAAGACTGAATCTGCAATAGGTAAGCAGCTTGGTTTGAAGAAATCAACTGTGGGAGCAATTATTAGGAAATGGAAGACATACAAGACCACTGATAATCTCCCTCGATCTGGGGCTCCACGCAAGATCTGACCCTGTGGGGTCAAAATTATCACAAGAACGGTGAGCAAAAATCCCAGAACCACACGGGGGGACCTAGTGACTCAAATCCTGCAGTGCCAGACGTGTCCCCCTGCTTAAGCCAGTACAAGTGTCCAGGCCCATCTGAAGTTTGCTAGAGTGCATTTGGATGATCCAGAAGAGGATTGGGAGGATGTCATATGGTCAGATGAAACCAAAATAGAACTTTTTGGTAAAAACTCAACTCGTCATGTTTGGAGGACAAAGAATGCTGAGTTGCATCCAAAGAACACCATACCTACTGTGAAGCATGGGGGTGGAAACATCATGCTTTGGGGCTGTTTTTCTGCAAAGGGACCAGGACGACTGATCCGTGTAAAGGAAAGAATGAATGGGGCCATGTATCGTGAGATTTTGAGTGAAAACCTCCTTCCATCAGCAAGGGCATTGAAGATGAAACGTGGCTGGGTCTTTCAGCATGACAATGATCCCAAACACACCGCCCGGGCAATGAAGGAGTGGCTTCGTAAGAAGCATTTCAAGGTCCTGGAGTGGCCTAGCCAGTCTCCAGATCTCAACCCCATAGAAAATCTTTGGAGGGAGTTGAAAGTCTGTGTTGCCCAGCGACAGCCCCAAAACATCATTGTTCTAGAGGAGATCTGCATGGAGGAATGGGCCAAAATACCAGCAACAGTGTGTGAAAACCTTGTGAAGACTTACAGAAAACGTTTGACCTGTGTCATTGCCAACAAAGGGTATATAACAAACTATTGAGAAACTTTTGTTATTGACCAAATACTTATTTTCCACCATAATTTGCAAATAAATTCATAAAAAATCCTACAATGTGATTTTCTGGATAAAAAAAATCTCATTTTGTCTGTCATAGTTGACGTGTACCTATGATGAAAATGACAGGCCTCTCTCATCTTTTTAAGTGGGAGAACTTGCACAATTGGTGGCTGACTAAATACTTTTCCCCCCACTGTATATATAGTGTAGTTCATTTATTTTTCTATTTGAGAAAAAGCCTCACATTTTTCGTCAATTTCTACTTGTCTATTCATCGTGTATTTGAATAGGGACAGATAGAAACACATTGGTTTCTGTATCTATGGTGACATTATGACAAAAGGGGCAATCTGCAGTTGTTACATCCATTTTTGGACTTATAAATTAATGATATGTACGGATTGATTCTTGAGGAATATAACTTAGAAATGCCTCATGAGCTTAGTTCAACTGTCATACCCCATCAGAACCCAAAATATAAGCTTGTTTTACTCCAATGTTAGTAAACAAAGTAAATGTAAGCAAACTCTATATAGCCTCAAACATGATTAAAACTATCATTTTGATATCGTGGATGGTCAGTCCTTGCATCGATATCATTGTCTATGAATTTGAGAGTGGTTACATTTCTCCAGCCCCATCCCTCAGCTTTTTACCGAAACAGGGGTGGCGAGATAGCTTTGTTATTATTTCAACTGCTGATTGCCACTTTAAGTGCTCAGACTACAATACTATGACAAAACATGAAACCCAGTTCCTTCCTTGTTGGTAATTGTGATATCTTTGATTGTAAATCATTTCAGATGTAGCAACACTGAGAGATGCATTGTAAGAATGGCTAAGCTAATAAATAGTAAATAGTCAACACCCTACACTTCTGTGTGACTAAATGCCATGACTAGGCCAGTGCTGACACTATGACTGAGGGGCCACTGCCAGCTAATCACAGACGCCATTGTCCACCTTCACATTATTTTAATACCATAAGTTTCAACCTCCTGCTAATGACTCAGCCCCATCATTCCATCTCTCTCTCTAGTTGTCTCATTCTACCCATCTCCCCCATCTCTCTTTCTCTCGTTCTTTCGTTCTCTCATTTTCTTGATATCTTGTTTTCTAGTTCCATCTCTCCATCTCTCTCTCTCTCTCTCTCTCTCTCTCTCTCTATATATATATATATATATATATATATATATATATATATCTCCCTCTCTCTCTCTCTCTCTCTCTCTATCTCCATCTCTCTCTCTCTCTCTCTCTCTCTCTCTACATCTCTCTCTCTCTCTCTCTCTCTCTCTCTCTCTCTCTCTCTCTCTCTCTCTCTCTCTCTCTCTCTCTCTCTCTCTCTCTCTCTCTCTCTCTCTCTCTCTCTCTCTCTCTCTCTCTCGCCATCTCTCCATCTCTCTCTCTCTCTCTCTCGCCATCCCTCCATCACAATTGAGGTAACTCGGGCCAGTGTAGATACGGACCCAGGGGCGAACAATAGGCCATTCATGATGCCTTGCAAATGCAATGATGATCCTGCTCTCTCTCTCTAACCCCCCCCCCCTCCACCAGCCTCCACAGCTGCACAGGAATGTGGTCCAACAAGTCCCCCCCTCCCCTCCCCTCCCCTCCACCCCTTACCCCCCCCCCCCTCCAAACTTCCACCCGCACCACTATCGCAACCGAAGCCAACCTCAACCCCCTTCCCAAATAAAAAGAGAGAGGGCAAGAAATGGGCAATTCTGCAGATGGAACACAAAGAGAGGATTCATGGCTTTAGTCACAGACACTCACGGGAAGAGAGGGGGACCCATTTAAGTGTTGCGCAGCTGCACTGATTCATTGCAAAAATGGCTGAGGAGAGACAAAGGCCAAGCAGCATAATTTTTTATTCATCCTTCTGGAATCTGCATGAGGCCGTGCACACTAAATCACTAAATCACTAAACTATGAATCACAGCGAGCCATGGCATCAGTATGATATGGCATCAGTATGGTATGACAGTGGTCCTGGGTGGCTCAGTTGGTAGAACATGGCACTTGCAACGTCAGGATTGTAGGTTAGATTCCCACTGAGGCCACCCATACGAAAATGTATGTACGTACTACTACTATAAGTCGCTTTGCATATAGTGTCTGCTATATGGCATCAGTAAGAAGACTGTTTCAATTAATGAGAGCAAATTGTATATCTGGACATGATCTACTAATAATATATATCCTGTATGACGGTTGTATAAAATAAATGTGAATGTTAGTGCCAGGATAGGCTGAGTGTCATAATGTAACATGGAGAAAATCTGTGAGCCATGGAGGGTTAAGGCTACATCTGAACCATGGAGAAGTGGACTGGGGCCTTCCATCCACATCCTCCATTTCCCAGCATGAATGATAAGCCATTTTGTCACTCATAGGGCCTGGTTGTTTATGGTGTTATGAAATTCTTATTTTAGACGCGATATGAATAAATTAGAGCAAGTTGTTAAAAAGCTGTAGAGATTTGGTTCAGAATAGGAGAGGGTCAATTAGGTTTGAGTTCCTTTTAGTTGCTTTGGATGTGGAATTTGTCCTTGAGAACAGTTTAATTCCTGAATTGTCCTGAACCCTGATTGTCGTCAAACATGTTTACAGATGTTCTGGCCAATAGGTATTTGCTGAAATGATTTTGAACAACATATTTTCACCTGTTGCTGTAAAACTGTAAAATTGAAGTGTCAACAAATCATGTAACAAGTAATGGGGTAAAACCCCAAACACGTATTAGCTAACTCTGACTGTAAGTACAGAATATTTCCATATTTCAGGAAGCAATAGATTGTCAAATACAAACATGCTAATATATGCAATTCCTCCTTGTCAAATGGGCTTCTATTGAGTGCGTCATCATTCTGAACAAACACCACCATTCACATCAGCCCTACATGTCCATTGACATGGGAATGACTGTCTTTCCCTCAATTATACATACGACAGTTGAACACAGAATGTGACCCACTGCATGAATATATTGACCGCTGTCCGTGTTCCCTTGTTCTCTCTCTCTCTCTCTCTCGTCAGATTTCAGGAATTTCCCAGTGAAACTCTTCTATGGACTGAGGCCAACACAAAAGGGCAGCAATCTCTCTCTATTTCATTCTTTCATTCTCTCATTCTCTTTCTTCTTCTTTTTCTCTTCTATCATTTCACCATCAGCATCCTGTTTTCCAGGACACAAAACTGGATTCACCTCTTTGAATCTTTCTCTGCCACGGCTATCATGCTCTTACATTTTAGAACATGACATCACAATGACATTAACAGTATGTAGCTGCAGGCTTATTGGTTCATTTGCGAGTAAGACATTACATTTTGGGGGGACAGAGCCACAAACATGAACACAAAATGGCTGCAGCTGCCCCATATCACACTACATCCACCTAGGGAGTGAGACATAGTGAATCCTGACCCCTTGAACCTGCTGGTCATGAGTTCCCCATCGTCTCTCTCTCTCCTGCCACAGCAGCATACAGACTCTTGTGACAGGGACAGGGGCAGACACATTAGTGCAGCAGGTCACATGGCAGGTTAAAGCAGTGATGTATGAGTCACTGTGGTTAATAGATGGACATGTGAGTTCTATTTTCCACAGAGCTATGTCAGCCCCTGGGGGCCCATAGCCCTGGATGGGAGAGATGGGATCGAGATAGGAGAAAGATATGGATAATATCTCTCTATGTTATATGAAAATATTAACTTTGTACATAAATGTACATAATTCATTGTATTGTTAAGCACATTCAGTCCCTTATCTTGTGTAAAGTGGAACAAACAAAATATTGAGCAAAATACATATACAAACCATTCAAATTGACTTTCATTAAAATAAAAAGGTTCACATCAATATTTTGGCAAGAAGTCTTAGTAGTAGCCTATAGAATATGTCTTATAGTTGACTATAAACAGACAGAGAATAATTATATTTAGGCAATAAAGTTCCACTCAACTTTATTTTTCTGAAAACCCAAAGTTCTTATAATTACTAGCTATTGAAATAATATGTTTCAAATACAATATTTAATCAAACGAATGTTAACTTATACATTCAAAAACGGATCATCTTTTGCATTTAAATCGTTTATAATAATCGACTGATTAGGCCTAAAAATAATAGATTGCAAGTATGTCATTGTTGAGAAAAGAATCGAAAGTGAAATGAAAATCGAACGAAAGTTATTTGGAAAAATACAGTGGGATAACCTTTTTGGTAGGCCTCCTTTTAAAGTTGATTACAACTCGTTTCTCGTATAGGCCTAGTTGTTCATTCATTTGATCTATCTTTCGTGCGTTTCTCCCACACTATCGAGACAATTGTTTTTAGAGGAATTTACACAACTTATAGACTATATATATATATGTATGCATTTCTCCACGATTAATGCTACGACCATGAATAACATATTATGAAGATTCTGATTGAACTGACCCGGTGATAGGCCTATGTGTGGCATTGAGAGTTTCGGTGCGTTATTTACAGGAATTCTGAACAGAATGAAACCATTTCTAGAAGACCAATAACATTTATCATAAATAATTGACTGAAGTAACTATTCTGGCATAGCATTGCTGCATAATCTCAGTGTTATGAAAATATAAAATAAAATGGCAGTTTTACTAAATTAAGACAATTGTAAAGCAGGTGCTTATTTCGTTAGTTAATGGTATGTTCAGAATTTCTAGAATATTTAACGCTATTTTTGTCAACGAAAAAAAATAAGGATTGCATGGGAATTTACAAAATAATGACAACTTGAATCACTGCTAATTAACAATGTACTTTTAATTTGGTGTTTCTCTAAAAAACGTTTCGTTTTAAATAAATTCAAACATCTTTGAATTTATGTTTTACTAACTTTTTACAATCTAGTTTACAAGCCTTTCAGAAATATTTTTCTATTGGGAATACTCTCAGTAAACATCTTGCATCCACATAAAAAATAATACCATGCCCTGCATAAATTCACAATGATTTTTATTGCACCTAATGCATAATATATCATAGCATACAGCACAGTCACTCTGAATCACAAAATACATATCACAATTAATTCCAACTTGCTCTTAGTCTGTCAAATTCCGTTGATTGCTTATATAAATCAACATAAAATCAAACCTTTTGTCAGCATACTATTATCTAATGCATTTTCTTTAAACTCCTCTCTCTCATACACAAACAGAAGGAGTCACTCACATCAAGGCCAGGACAGGGCCTCAGTATCCCAGTGTAGTCAGAGGGGTGTATGTAGCCCCCATCCTGAATCGTGCACCCCCAACCAACCCCTCTCGGACGAACCCACCAAGGCTAGCACCCAAAGGCCCAGGCCCATGGTCTCGGTGGACATGGCAATAAAACAGATGGAGAGAGATCCATGTGTCCAGCTAGTGCAGTCCTTGGATGTTGTGTTATGTGTGAGATACTGTGTCTGTGTGGTAACACAGGGCCCCAGAGACACACATCTCTTTCTTTTCTGTTATCATTTTTTCAAGATGCACAAAACTGCTTTTTGTTCGTCTCATTTTTTCATTTAGAGGGCTAATGGAATGAGGCTTGCAGGGCGTCTGATCACATGGTTACAATTCACCTGAGATGACAACAAAGAGTCTAAAGAAGAGAGAGAAGAGAGGGAGAGAGGGAGAGAGGGAGCGGGAGAAAACTGAGACACGGATTCAACATGAGAAGGAAAAGGGAAACACTGGGGGTTATTGTTGCAGTCAGTGTGTTTGTGTGTGTGTGTCTTTAGCCCGTAATACTCAGTCCCTGAATCTATCTTAACGTGTGTGAAATGTACTTGTATACTGTAAATATCTGACATATTAACATATTAACGACTACAAGTAAAGTTACATAGAATGCAGCCAGTTACAGTAACAATACATTCAATGCAGTAAACATCATGAATGATTCGACCTCAACAGCACAACCTTACACACAGAACCCTCTGGATCTTGACAAGTATTTTAGATGCATATATACTATTATTAAGTGACATCCAAAAGCAATTTGGAAGAGCAATATCGGAAGTGAGAAGAGTTATGTGTTTCATAGAGTATAAGCCTAAAAGGTCACGTACATTGACCTCAGGATTGGGTCCATAAAGCCCTTATTTCTGGTCAACAATATGAGGATGATGATTTTGGATCTAATTCAACTCCTCCAGCAACTCACTCTACCCTATATCCCTTTTTGTCCTCTTTCAGTACTATATCAGCCATAGGCAGAGGTGGAAATGTACCCAATTGTCATACTTGAGTAAAAGTAAAGATACCTTAATCGAAAATGACTCAAGTAAAAGTGAAAGTCACCCAGTAAAATAATACTTAAAGTATCTAAAAGTATTTGGTTTTAAATATACTTAAGTATCAAAAGTAAATGGCTTTGCAAAAATATACTTAAGTATCAAAAGTAAAAGTAAAAGTATAAATAATTGCACATTTCTTATATTAAGCAAACTAGACAGCACGATTTTCTTGTTTTTTTAATTTATAGATAGCCAGGGGAACACTTGAATGCTTAGGCAATAATTTACAAACGAAGCATTTGTGTTTAGTGAGTCCTCCAGATCAGAGGCAGTAGGGATGACCAGGGATGACCATGATAAGTGCGTGAATTGGACCATTTACCTGTCCTGCTAAGCATTCGAAATGTAACGAGTACTTTCGGGTGTCAGAGAAAATGTATGGAGTACAAAGTTCATTATTTTGTTTAGGAATGTAGTGGAGTAAAAGTAAAAGTTGTATAAAATATAAATAGTAAAGGAAACTACAGATACCCACAAAAACTACTTAAGTAGTACTTTGAAATATTTTTTACTTAAGTACCTTACCATAGACCTAATTCTTTCATAATTATTTTTCTGGGGTTAACGATAACCTAGATATAAGTAACATATTCACTGCATGAAATAGGACCTCACGAACTGTATAATGATGTTATAATGCATATAATGACGTTATAATGCATTATAATCCCTTGGAGATTTTTCGTGAACTTTAGTGTAATTTGACTACAAATAAGTCTTGTCACGATTGTTTATTTATTCAATATAACATGTCAACACATCAAACAAAGCGGGCCTTATTTGGTTGCTAAATAGAGCCAGTATAAAGTCACTTAAACTACTCTGATGTAAAATCTCACCTCCTTTCATTGGAAATATTACTTGTGACGGACAGACAGGCAATAACAGTAACCCCGTCGTCCAGTAAGAAAGCCGGAGAATATTAAATGACCAATAGGCGTCCAGCGTGTGAGCAAGAGGGTGGTGTCGACTCAGTGTTGGAATGCTGCGTCTCAGAATGTTTTCCACTTTCAATCACTTTTTTTTCTCGTTCCTTCTCACAACGGAGCTCTTTAAGCTCCGGTGCGCGACACAGAGCGGCCATTCATTGAAGGGCAAACCGAGCGAGGGGGCAGGGGACGGAGCGCGAGCGTCACACCGGTGGACAGGGGAACGCACAAACTCGTGTGTTGAACGGGCGACCTCCTAAACTCTGCATTGGTACGTTTTTTAACTTTATTTTCCATATGAACATAACATAGACTTGTTTACGCTTTTGGGTGGAATTTCTGAAATATCCTAATCTTATTAGCTAAGAGGTTTTTTTAATTCCCAAGATGATGTTGGGCTGAGTTTTACGGGCTTTTATCAGCTTTAGCCTTAAAATAGGATTAAAACAGTAAACTACATATTCTCAGAATGATTTAAAGATAAATACTGAAACATTTAGGATGTTCGTTGTTAATGTTCAGTTTTCTTTATGAACCTTGGTAATTTGTAAAATAGGTCATATTGGGTGAAGCAAACATTCCTATTATTAGCCTAAAATGACAAGAACCGGTGGATTTGGTCTTCTTCTTATGTATCCTATAAATTGGTTCCAGTTGACATATATTAGCCTATCTTTCGTACATTTTTTGTGGCCTAAAATAACTGTAAACAAGACAACACTGTATGAATGCCTTTCTGTTCCTCTCAGAGCTAACGGTCATTTCTAGGCCTACCATTGTAATGAAAATATCCTCTGGGAATAGACGTTGAACTGACGTCTGTTCCCAGTGGGTACAGTTTCTGCCTTGGTCTATATATGATTTGTTTTATATATATTTTAAAAGTTGCATTAAATGGTGTCTGACTTCATTGCCCAATGTAAAATGTGTTAATTGCCTAATTTTGTTATATTCTATATTATTCATTTCAGGCGACATCGGTGGAAGTGAATGGGAAGTGCAAAGGACAGGATTTGGGTACATTCGATTACGCACGAGTAGGCTATGGGTTTACGCGTGGCATATAGGAAGAATTCCATATAAAGGAGCGAGTCCGGAGCACATCTCACAGCTGTAGCCTAAAGTTTTGTATTCTCTGAACAACTTGATTAATTTACCTAATTTTCCTGCAAGGATATTTTTGTTGCCAATCGATAATAGCCTATACATTAAAATGTCTGGAGAGGAGCACAGCCTATCCGAGGCAGAGTTGAGTCCCGGGGGCTCAGATGATGGTCACTCTCTGTCACCGGCACACTCCGGGGCCACCGGCGGCCGGGACTCCCCGCTCATCGGTCCGTCGCAGCAACTGACGGGGCTTTCTGGCGCAGATGGCGGCGGAGAAGATGGTGGACTAGTGCCCAAGTCAGAGGTGGATATGGACCGGTTCCCCATCGGCATCCGCGAGGCGGTCAGCCAGGTGCTCGATGGATACGACTGGACGCTCGTACCCATGCCCGTGCGAGTAAACAACGGGAACAAGAGCAAGCCGCACGTGAAGAGGCCCATGAACGCCTTCATGGTGTGGGCGCAGGCCGCGCGCCGTAAACTGGCGGACCAGTACCCTCACCTGCACAACGCGGAGCTCAGCAAGACACTTGGCAAACTGTGGAGGTGGGCATTGGCAGGGAATTGGAATGAATAGGCCTACGTGGGAAATTGATAATCTATAAACTACCCATAGGCCTTGTTGGCATTTGTGTGTAATTGAAGCATGACTCATGCAGTAAAGTCCTACTTCCTTCAGATACATTTCCTGCCTGTATTTTATAAATATGTTTCTGAAATTAAAGGCATATTATATAACCATTATATTTAAGTTATTTAGCAGACACACTTATCCAGAGCAACTAGGGTTAAGTGCCTTGGTAAAGGGCACATCTACAGATTATTCACCTAGTCAGCATGGGGATTCAAACCAGTGACCTTTCAGTTACTGGACCAACCCTCTTAACAACTAGGCTACCTGCTGCCCTGCCATGACCATGTTTTGTCCCACAGGCTCCTGAATGAGAGTGACAAGAGGCCTTTCATTGAGGAGGCGGAGCGACTGAGGAAACAACATAAGAAGGACTACCCAGAGTACAAGTACCAGCCCCGCAGACGCAAGAACGGCAAGCTGGGGACCAATGGTGAGGGAGGGGAGGGAGCAGAGGGGGAGGGCAGCCACGCCCAGCCCCATTACAAGACCCTCCACCTGGATGTGCACAGTACAGGGGCTGGGTCCCCCCTGGCCGACCTCCACCACCATCATCACCACCCTGCAGGTGAGCTCAACTTTATTTGTTAGTGAATTTACCCAATACTCTGAGTAAGTCCTACTTCAACTAGCCAGGGCAAACAACAGGCCACCTGGTACCAAACGGCCTTCTGTAACCTCAGAGACCAAGATGAAAACAGAACTACTGTCTCCATTCGAAATGTTTCACTTCTATTGCTTTGCTGATTGGTTGTCCCCTTTTCCTTCCAGGTCAGGGCCCGCCGACACCCCCCACCACCCCAAAGACAGAGCTCCAGTCTGGGAAGATGGCGGAGGGGAAGAGGGAGGGCGGAGGTGGCTCAGGGTCCTCCCGTGGAGGAGGCCTGGGGGTAGGAGCAGAGGCCTCTGGTGGCCCTTCATCAGCGGGCGGGAAACCCCACATCGACTTCTGCACCATGGACATCGGCGAGATCAGCCACGACGTGATGGCCAACATCGAGCCCTTCGACGTCAACGAGTTTGACCAATACCTGCCGCCTAACGGGCACCCGGGGGTCGGCCAGGGCGGCGGTGTCACACCAAGCTCCTCTGCTACATCCTACGCCTACGCCCTGGCTGCTGCCAGCGGTCACTCAGCCGCCTGGCTCTCCAAGCAGCAGCATCAACAGGCCTCCCCCTCTGCCTCAGACCCCACCAAGGCCCAGATCAAGAGTGAGTCCGGAGCCGGGAGCCACTACGCAGAGACCTCCTCCTCCTCGTCAGGAACCCACGTCACCTACACCCCCCTCAGCCTCCCCCACTACGGATCAGCCTTCCCCTCGCTGGCCTCCAGGGCCCAGTTTGAGTACGGGGAGCACCAGGCGCCGGGGCCGTACTACGCCCACTCCAGCCAGGCCCCGGGGCTGTACTCAGCCTTCTCCTACATGGGGCCCAGCCAGAGGCCCCTCTACACTACCATCACTGACCCCTCCAGCGTGGCCCAGTCTCACAGTCCTACACACTGGGAGCAGCCTGTCTATACCACCCTGTCACGGCCATGAGAGAGACTGAGATGCATGGGATAGGATGTGTGCGTGTGTGTCTCTACACCACCATAGAGAAAGACAAAGATTGGAAGGGTGTAGGGCGGCTACTGAGTGTGTGTGTGTGTGTGTGTGTGTGTGTGTGTGTGTGTGTGTGCGTGTATATGTGTGTGTGTGTGGGGCGGGTTAACAAAGGATGGATATCTTACTGATGTTGTATTGGGATTCATTGGGACTTGACAGTGCATCCATGGAGGCCTTATAATCTTTTACTGTATAGTATATTTTCTATCACAGCCAATGGTCAATAGCCAATCAGAATAAACCTTTAACCAATGTGTGCCATGTTTTAGTGTGTAAGGTCAGGATCCCAGCTGCCATGGAGGCATAGTGTATAGTAAGAAAGCTTATCGTGATGATGAGCCCAGAGTTCACAGAATCAATACCGTAGTGGTAAGAAGGATACCCATAGGGTTGCAAAATGCTTGTAACCTTCCTCAAATTCCCCAGATTCCAGAAATCCTAGTTGTAAATTCCTGGAATTAGGAGGGAATAAGCAGGATATCCAGGAATCCTCCTACTGGGAAATTTTGGGAAAGTTATCGGAATTTTGCAACCCTAGCTACCTATATCACAAGGATTGAGTGACAGTGCCAGCGAGGACTGGCTTTGGGCGGGTTTCGACTGGCTATCAGCCTAGGCTTGACAAGAACAAATACAACGTGACGTTTATCAGAACTGGGTTGTTTTAGATTGAAATAATCCAATTCTATTAACCAAACTAAAGGAAATGTTTGTGTGACGTCATTTTAGTATTTTTTTATGACTTAAGTGATGTATTGTTTTTGTATTTTTTATATGACTTTACATGTTCTGGTTTGATATTACACTGCCATGGCTTCACCACTGCTTTTGAAAGAAAATGTTTATTTAAAATTCCTGAGTTTACTTGGCCAATAACTTTATGCTTTGGTTTATGGGCGTCAGGTAACCTAGCCAGTGCGTTAGGCCAATACCTGAAAGGTTGCCGGTTTGAAACCCTGAGCCGGCAAGGTGGAAAAATCTGCTGTTCTGCCCTTGAGCAAGGCAGTTAACCTGCAACAACTACCCCCCGGGAGCCATGGACGTCAATTAAGGCAGCCCCCCTGCACATCTCTGATTCAAAGGGTTTGGGTTAAATGTGGAAGACACAGTTGAATGCATTCAGTTGTGCAACTGACTAGGTATCCCCTTCTGGGATGCTGCTTGACTCCTTATGAATTGCATTGTGCTAAACCATAGTTGATGGGAAAAAAAGAGGGAAAGAGAATGATTGGAAACACTTTAGCTTACAGTTCTGGAAATCATTACATTACCTCAACTCAATGTACATGTGCCAATAATATGCCAATAACACTTTACATGCTCAAATAACCTTGATAAGAATATATGGCACACATTTCGCTTATACTACTCATAAATAATAAAACATTGTTGAAGTCACTGGACTTTTTTATTGATATTGATTGCATTGTACCCTCTGGTTGCTTCTAATTCCATTTGTTTACCAAATTATCAAAGCAAAACAATCTACATGATTCAGCAAGTACAAAGTCTGCAAAATTTTTTGTGAGAATTCTCCAGCTTTAAACTAAAGATTTTGTGAGCTATTTAGAACAAGTGCCACATGCTATAGTTTATGTACATAGGTTTTCCCCTCTGCATCTCCCTTTTCTGTATCCTGTTTAATGTCCCTCTCTGCTCCCTCTGCAATGTGAATGATCACCACATGCCTCTTCTTCCATAGGTGATTTATACTGAGTCATTTTATACTGACCCTCTCTGCTTTGTAGTTTTAATTTAAAACAATTTCACGTTTAGCTTTTTTTCAGTTTTGTACAATTCTGGATCGTTTCTAAAACGTTGTATGCTACACATTTGATGTATCTGCTTTCTTCTACAAGAAACAACAATGTACAAATATTATTGATGTTGTCATTACGTTGTCATTCTATTAAAGCAATTTATTTATACAAAACTGAAATTGATTGGATATGATTTGGAAAGGCACACACCTGTCTATATAAGGTCCCACAGTTCGCAGTGCATGTCAGAGCAAAAACCAAGATATGAGGTCGAAGGAATTGTCCGTAGAGCTCCGAGACAGGATTGTGTCGAAGGCACAGATCTGTGAAGGGTACCTAAATATTACTGCAGCATTGAAAGTCCCCAGGAACACAGTGGCCTCCATCATTCTTAAAAGAAGGAAGTATAGAACCACCAAGACTATTCGTAGAGCTGACCACCCGGCCAAATTGAGCAATCGGGGAAGAAGGGCCTTGGTCAGGGAGGTGACCAAGAACCCGATGGTCACTCCGACAGAGCTCCAGAGTTCCTCTGTGGAGATGGGAGAACCTTCCAGAAGGACAACAATCTCTGCAGCACTCCACCAATCAGGCCTTTATGGTAGAGTGGCCAGGCGGAAGCCACTCCTCAGTACAAGGCACATGACAGCTGGCTTGGAGTTTGCCAAAAGGCACCTAAAGGACTCTCAGACCATGAGAAACAATTCTCTGGTCTGATTAAACCAAGATTGAACTCTTTGGCCTGAATACCAAGCATCACATCTGGAGGAAACTTGGCACCATCCCTACAGTGAAGCATGGTGGCAGCATCATGCTGTGGGGATGTTTTTCAGCTGCAGGGACTGCGAGACTAGTCAATTACAGAGAGATCCTTGATGAAAACCTGCTCCAGAGCGCTGATGACCTCAAACTGGGGAGAAGGTTCACCTTCCAACAGGACAACGACCCTAGGCACACAGCCAAGGCAACACAGGAGTGGCTTCGGGACAAGTCTCTGAATGTCCTTGAGTGGCCCAGCCAGAGCCCGGACTTGAACCCGATCAAACATCACTGGAGAGACCTGAAAATAGCTGTGCAGTGACACTCCCCATCCAACCTGACAGAGCTTGAGAGGACCTGCAGAGAAGAATAGGAGACACTCCCCAAATACAGGTGTGCCAAGCTTGTAGCATAAAACCAAAGAAGACTCCAGGCTGTAATCACTGCCAAAGGTGCTTCAACAAAGTACCGAGTAAAGTACCAGGGTCTGAATACTTATGTAAATGCTATATTTCAGTTTTTTATTTTTAATAAATTTGTCAAAAATTCTAAAAACCTGTTTTTGATTTGTCATTATGGGGTATTGTGTGTAGATTGATAAGGGAAAAAAACGATTTAATGATGAGGGAAAAAACGATTTAATCCATTTTAGAATAAGGCTGTAAAGTAACAAAATGTGAATACTTTCCGAATGCACTGCAAACAGCACTAATAAATCAAATCTCTGCCATGTACAGTCAGTGCGACAACAACAAGATCTCTGTCCCACAACACAAGCCCTTCCCCTAAGCAGTTTAATTTCTGTTTGTGTGTGTGGCAAGCTAAAATTGACAGCTAATTCCCTGCGTTTAATCGGCTGAGGCTGCATGTTACTCAGAGAGACAAAGAGAACCATTGAATATGAGAGAGAGGGAGGGAGGGAGCTAGATGGGGAGAGGGCCAGTGAGAAGGCCAATAGCTGCCACAGTCAGTACGCTACTTTACACATGGACTTTCATAAATGCCCGGCCGGAGGGATTTAACCCTCCCTCCATCCCCCTCTCTCTTCCTCGTGCCCTCCCTCTCTACGTTTACTCTCACTTCACAGTTCAGCTACGAAATCTAATGGATTCAAGCATTCAACAGCAGTCAGCAACCTAGATGGTGGGGTAAAAAAATTGATGTTTTAGCTAGTTAGACAGTCTCACAATGCACAATTTGATACCCAAACTCTTTAGATTGATAAATCATGTGCCATGCTTTACACAGTTGAGACTTGAGACAAGAGACACAAATAGAAAACGTTTAAAATAGAAGTTATACTCAAACACATTATTGCACAAAAATGAACACTTCATTTTTCAATAGCTCTATATGCCTCGTACAATTATCTCTGTGGTTTTGCCTCCCCCTAGTGGGCCAATGTTGTACTGCAAGACCAAATGCCTCATCACGTGGCTTTGAGACCCATGGTTTCTATGGCAACCGCCAGTTGTGTCCGGAAGAAACGCTGCCATCATTATCCCATGGTGCAGCATCAAGAAAGTTGAGGAAAATAGAAATCCATGGTAAGAAATACAACACTGTGAAGTTATGTCTTGATAAATAGTTTGCATGTTTGCAGTTTGGGTAGCTTAGCTTCCTAACAAGCAACGTTTTGCTATCTGCCATGGCCTTTGTGCAGCAGCAGCTAACGCGTTATTCGTTGTAGATGGAGACGTCTTCTCGTGGTCCAGCTGGTGGAGGTCTGTGGAACTGTCCTAGAGGGACCCAGTACAGCAAGGAGACTCAGGAGATGCTGAAATGTGGGGGGTTTGTTCTCTCTCTGTGTGTGTGTGTGTGAGTTTGTAGACTTTAGATCCATACCAGTGGAGGCTACTGAGGGGAGGACGGCTCATAATGATGGCTGAAACGGAGCAAATGGAATGGCATCAAACACCTGGAAACCATATGTTTGATATCATTCCACTGATTCTGCTCCAGCCATTACCACGTGCCGTCCTCCCCAATTAAGGTGTCACCAACCTTCTGTGATCCACACAAATACAATAGGCCATCTTGTGCACTGGTTTTACAGTGATGATGCAAGAGTCGAGACTCACCAACTTCCAGCAAAGACAGATCAATGACAAACTAAAGAGTGAGTGTCACATGTTTGTTATACATCTTCTCTTGAAAAGTAATGCTGACTTACTGCTTGAACTTCCTCCACAGCTGTTGCTCCATTATGAGTCCTAACATTCATTTTCAAGTATTATGAAACATTTTGCCAAACAAAGGTAAGATAATGTTGTGATGTTTTTTGTTTTTTTTTGTCTGCATTTTCAACAGAGGGAGCAGCTTTGCCATTGACCTGTAACCCCACATCATCGGCTCTTCCCTCACTGCCCAAACCCAAAGTCGTAAAAAATAGCACGACCCGCACTCCAGCCAAGCCCCTGAGGCGCTCCGCTGACAATTGTAGTTCTGGGGACAACTACACCAGAGAAAGGTTCCGCCCCAGTGCCACACGTATGTGTTCTGCTTCAGCTCTACCACCTTTGAACTGTCCGAGATGCTTGGTATTCTATTGATAGAGGCCCTCCTCTTCTGATATCAGAACTAGTTCACTGATAGTAGGTCAGGGACACCTGGGAACAAATGTACCACCACGCTCTATTCTTGTAAAAAAAGAAAATGTAATTTAGGCCTATGTGTATGAGCCTTCTTTTACAGTAGTTTCCCTCTCCATTTCTTTCTTTCTCTCACTCTCCTCTCTCTTCTGATTCAGAGGGGTTGGGTTAAATGCGGAAGACACATTTCAGTTGAATGCACTCAGTTGTACAACTGACTAGGTATCCCCCTTTCCCTTTCCTTCTATGAGAGATCTGGATAAGAAGAGGTGTATGTGCATTCATTCTCTCCCTCACCTTTTCTCCTGTAAGGAGATTTAGAGAAGGAGAAGAGGAGGCTCCAGAACATTCTAGCTACGGGGCAGGAGGAGCCCAGACCCAGTCCCAGGAACATTTCCCTGGACCAGGGCCCAGAGGAGGAGAGGGACCGCTTCCAGGAGGGTGAGGTTTACCACAGAGAGGGAGAGAGTTACTGCTTTCTGACCATGGGCAAACATGTTGTCCACATCTCTGGCTCTCCTACATGTTTTCTATATATCTTTCCTCCTCACATACATCACTTTCCCCTAATTTCAATTCAGTTCCATATGACTCTACTAAATTACTAAAGTAATTTACCCCAACCTACTGTAACCCCATTCCAACACAGCGTTTGATCAAAGAGTTTCTCCTTGGTTTGATGTACGGTCTTTGCAAGTTTTCAAAGGGTTGTGTTCCTTTCCTAGTTTTGGGTGAGATTGAGGAGAGGAGGGGGTTTCTGGAGGAGATGACGGCCCTGGGGAAAGGGAAGCAGTACCACAACATCATCAACACAGAGATCTCACAGGTAAGTTGTCTCATATACCTCATGTCACAGGAATGTCTTTAAGGAAAATAATCTACACCCAACAACAAAAGTATTTACATTGTACTGTTTCGATGACGATACAGATTCATTGGTGAACACAATGTGGAATAACACACATACAGTACCAGTCAAAAGTTTGGACACACCTACTCATTCCAGGGTTTTTCTTTATTTTTACTATTTTCTACATTGTAGAATAATAGTGAAGACATCAAAACTATGAAATAACACATATGGAATCATGGATAACCAAAAAAAAGTGTTAAACAAATCAAAATATATTTTATATTTGAGATTCTTCAAAGTAGCCACCCTTTGCCTTGATGACAGCTTTGCACACTCTTGGCATTCTCTCAACCAGATTCAACAGTCTTGAAGGAGTTCCCACATATGCTGAGCACTTGTTGGCTGCTTTTCCTTCACTCTGCGGTCCAACTCATCCCAAACCATCTCAATTGGGTTGAGGTCGGGTGATTGTGGAGGCCAGGTCATCTGATGCAGCACTCCATCACTCTCCTTCTTGGTCAAATAGCCCTTACACAGCCTGGAGGTGTGTTTTGGGTCATTGTCCTGTTGAAAAACAAATGATAGTCCCACTAAGCGCAAACCAGATGGGATGGCGTATCGCTGCAGAATGCTGTGGTAGCCATGCTGGTTAAGTGTGCCTTGAATTCTAAATAAATCACAGACAGTGTCACCAGCAAAGCACCCCCACCCTATCACACCTCCTCCTCCATACTTCACGGTGGGAACCACACATGCGGAGATCATCCGTTCACCTACTCTGCGTCTCACAAAGACACAGCGGTTGGAACCAAGAATCTCACATTTGGACTCATCAGACCAAAGGACAGATTTCCACCGGTCTAATGTCCATTGCTCGTGTTTCTTGGCCCAAGCAAGTCTCTTATTATTATTATTGATGTCCTTTAGTAGTGGTTTCTTTGCAGCAATTCAACCATGAAGGCCTGATTCACGCAGTCTCCTCTGAACAGTTGATGTTGAGATGTGTCTGTTACCTGAACTCTGTGAAGCATTTATTTGGGCTGCAATTTCTGAGGCTGGTAACTCTAATGAACTTATCCTCTGCAGCAGAGGTAACTCTGGGTCTTCCTTTCCTGTGGCGGTCCTCATGAGGGCCAGTTTCATCATAGCGCTTGATGGTTTTTGCGACTGCACTTGAAAAAACTTTCAAAGTTCTTGAAATGTTCCGTATTGACTGACCTACATGTCTTAAAGTAATGATGGACTGTCGTTTCTCTTTGCTTATTTGAGATGTTCTTGCCATAATATGTACTTGGTCTTTTACCAAATAGGGCTATCTTCTGTATACCACCCCTACCTTGTCACAACACAACTGATTGGCTCAAACGCATTAAGAAGGAAATTAATTAACTTTGAACAAGGCACACCTGTTAATTGAAATGCATTCCAGGTGACTACCTCATGAAGCTGGTTGAGAGAATGCCAAGATGTGCAAAGCTGTCATCAAGGCAAAGGGTGGCTACTTTGAAGAATCTCAAATATAAAATATATAATTTATTTAACACTTTTTTGGTTACTACATGATTCCATATGTGTTATTTCATAGTTTTGATGTCATCACTATTATTCTACAATGTAGAAAATAGTAAAAATAAAGAAAAACCCTGGAATGAGTAGGTGTTCTAAAACTTTTGACTGGTACTATAGGTACATTCTCTCTCTCTTACACATTTTTTACGGTTATTTGTGTCTCCTCACCTTCCAGAAAATCCATGAGCTGGAGGTGATTGACAAGGCCCGCAGTGCAGAGCTGAGGACCATGATGCCAGAGAAGAAGACTGAGTGACAGAAAGGAATACTCATCTACCCCAACTCTGCTGAATGGATCTACTCTACTGCTAATACTGCTACAGAAAATACACTACTGCACAGGAATTCTGAACTCAAACTTGGATACTAGTCTTAATTTCAGCATAATGCGTGTTCAAATGATGGCATGGTATCATAAATGTTGCTGGGAAGACACCAATGCATCCTTATCAAACTGAAAAATCATTGTAGTGTACATTCAAACATGACCAAACAGACATCTTTTTAGTTGCATTAATATGTTTTATTTCTCAGTCTCCCATATTTCAATGCGATCCTGTTGTTTCTTTAGGACAGTGTTTTAACATAGCTATACAGAAGCCCTTGGTTTGAGTTCAATAGGAAGAAGAGGCACAAAGACAGGAAGAGACAGACATGGAAATACACTGACTAACAGAATGCACAAATAGACAGACAAGTAGCCATTTTGAATGGAAGACAAGATCGTGGAGAGAGAGAGAGACAATGACAACTAGACAATATACGAACAGACTATAACAAGACATTCAGTTTAACTTAGGACAAAAACAAGACTTATTGACAAATACATTTAAATAATGGCACTCTTAACATACAAAACGGATCTCATAGTACTATCGACTTTGACAGCCAATTCTAAGTTAAGGCAAAACTCAATGGAATTAGACAGCGTTTACAGAGTAAAACAAAGAAAGGTATTGTAAAATATATAAATTAAAAGATTTGCATATTTTGCAGGCTTTCCCGAAACAGTTAAACTGATATCAACTGGTAGGTACTAATAGTTTGCTACATTGTTAAAAGATATCTACAGAATATATAATTTATATACACACACACACACACACACACAGAGTGTACAAAACATTAGGAACACCTGCTCTTTCCATGACATAGACTGACCAGGTGAACCCAGGTGAAAGCTATGATCCCTTATTGATGTCACTTGTTAAATCCATTTCAATCAGTGTAGATGAAGGGGAGACAGGTTGAAGAAGGATTTTTAAGCCTTGAAACAATTGAGACATGGATTGTGTATGTGTGCCATTCAGAGGGTGAATGGGCAAGACAAAAGATTGAAGTGCTTTTGAACGAGGTATGGTAATAGGTGCCAGGCGCACCGGTTTGTGTCAAGAACTGCAACACTGCTGTTTTTTTAAATACTGAACCGTTTCCCGTGTCTATCAAGAATGGTCCACCACCCAAAGGACATCCAGCCAACTTGACACAACTGTGGGAAGCATTGGAGTCAACATGGGCCAGCATCCTGGTGGAACGCTTTCAACACCTTGTAGAGTCCATGCCCCGACAAATTGAGGCTGTTCTGAGGGCAAAAGGGGGTGCAACCCAATATTAGGAAGGTGTTCTTAATGTTTTGTACACTCACTCATGCATATGCATATGCATATGCATATGCATATATATATATATATATATATATATATATATATGCATATATATATATATATATATATATATATATAATGCAATCCTTATTGCATAATGTAGCCCCTAGAATAGTTCACACTTGTTTCGGTTGTAAATCTTGTCAGGTTCAGTAATACTAATAAGTCATACAACTATGTTAGTCAAATACAGTGCTTTAAAGTCCTCTTTTAAAGTAATTACATACATTCCATCTGAACTATTTCTATCCTGTCTTTCTCATGTCTTACTCTCAGACCATGATTATCCAACCCTAAACATTGTCCGATTTAATATCTACAGTCCAATAGTCAGTGATTTGGAAAACATAAGTAGCTAGTAAAGAAATAACCTTTTCGCTAAAAGCTACAGTAATTATTTGGGTTCTCATTTCTCCATCTTAACTGGCAGTCTTAACATGATGTATTTACTCACAACAACAGGTTCCTCTTTTAAAAGATTCACAATAGTTCAGAAGTACCACAGACTCAAACCAGACAACTGACTGACACATACAACTCTTAGTTCTATATCAAATCTACAGACAATGAGACATACGCAACGTCCACGAACAAATGAAAAACCTTATGACCACTGAATAAGCAGGAGATGTTGAGGGAGTGTTCTTCTTTAGTTTCTATCATGATAAGAGACTGATAAATGGTAAAAAACCTGCAGTCATAGTATTTATATCTTTGTTAAAAGCCGATTTAAAAAGGCCTGGGTCACAATGTGCAAAGTAACAATGAAAAGGGATAGAAGCATCCGCATACTGCACTGAACATCAAATATACAGTATATATACCTCCTCTTCAATTCAGTCTTTAGAAGTTTCTTAAGCTTTGTCTTAAAGCAGTTGAGTTCTCTTAACTTTCTCTTCACCCAAAGGCAACTTCAAATATATACAGTACAGAAAACATTGGAGTGGCTGTATTTGGAAGAGCATCATGGGAGCTACAGTAGGGAGCAGAGTATGTGAGCGGAGTGGAGCTGGAGCGAAGCGATCCCAATTTGACTGGAGCTCGGAGCGAGATTCCCAAAGGCTGGAGCGTCGGCCTTCTCGCCCGCCCGCTCCAATATCGCTGCAGTAGCGCTCACTTCACAAGCTCAGGGCATGCCCGGCCCAGCATGCATTTGTAGTCTACTTGTGTGCTGCTATAGCCCCTTGCTTTAGCTACTGTCATGGAGTTCGCTAAATATTTTCATAAAGAAACTGATATAACACACAGGTGCTAAATCAAGGTGACTTACAAAGATGAGGACCAAGAGCAAGAGAGGGAGTGCGGTGATGTGGTGTCCACAACTAAATAATCATTGTGGAATCTGAAAAGACACGTATCCCGAAAGCATGATGGTGTACTTACTATATGCACATGGTAAAAGAAAGGAACGAGGTGGGTAGATAACTAAGTGTGTCATTGTAGCAAAGTATTTATACACTAAAAATCACTATTATCTATACAATAGGCCGTAATTGATTTTGGCCCAATAGGCCTGGCATATTCCCACGTTCAATAAGCTTTCCGTTTTGATCGGGTTATTTTGCCTAAAAACCTTTAGGCCTACCTATGGTAAAAAAATTAAAAACAACTCTGCATCTCTGCCCAGCCTGGCAAGAATGGCCAAAAGGGTGTTTAGCATCCACAGTGGCTCTACAAGTGAGGAGAGGATTTTCTCCGATGCTGGCCTGCTCTCCAGGCACCATCGCATGAGCCTGAAGCCACATACTGGCCAAACTCGTGTTTCTAAAAATGAATTCTAAAAATAAATTTAAAGGCACTAATAAGTCATTTTTTTGTTTAATTTGTATTTAATTCTAAGTAAGTCCCAGCCTATATGCGAAATGTATAGACTATAATGATCAAATACAACGAAATGTTTAAATGCTGAGCACCTTATGTCCCTACCAATCTATTGTGTCGCACTCGCAAATGATTCACAATGTATTTCTTTGTAGGCTATAGCCTTGAAATATTTGAAATAATATATCCTAAATAATTCATTTTCGTTCCTTCTATCTGGCTATTTAGAGTGTTTATATGCTGTTTAATATGACATGTAGCCTATTTGAAATGATGTGCGCGTCTTACGTTCACCTTTTCATATTTATTCAAATACTTTTCATTCAAATCATATGGTTTGGTTTCAATACTTCAAAACCAAATGGTAGGTCCAGGTAGTCACAAAAATAGATGGGTGTTGGTTAAATTGTGATTTTCATGAATGGAGCGAATTTAGAGCAGCTGTTTTTTCTTCTGTGCGCGTAGCGATTTTTCGCGGAGCCTTTGGAAAGGACGTGGAGCCCGGAACGGGATTTCCAACCGCTCAACTCCACTCACATACTCTGGTAGGGAGGAGCGATATGAAGGATACGCTACAGTAAGGGCAAGGTGGAGTGAATTACAGGTTGCACAAATTACAGTCTTTGATATAGCTGTGAGAATCCTGGGCTGTTTTTCCTTTCTTTTTCTCCCTCCACTGTGTTTTGTTTTCATCAGTCGTTTCCTTGCTCTTTCCTTCTGATATGCCCCCCTGTAAAGGATGGTATCCCTCTTCCGTCTCCCATCCATCATCCACCTCTCCCTCCCTCCTTCTATACCTTGTTCAGCTCTTGTCCTTCTCTGGTATCTCCTTGCGTGGGCTCCCGCCTTTGCCTTGGTTCACACTCAACCTCTTCAGAACCTTCATGGGTTTAAACTTCTTCTCTTTCTTCTTCTTCTGTTGCTGCTCGCCCTCTGCTGCTGGCTCCTTCTGGAAGTCTGGAGGAAGGGAGAGATGGAGAGAGGACGTTAGGAGAAAGGAGAGAACGAAGAGAGAGAGAGGGGGGAAGACAGAGACATGGACGAGAAGCTTGAATACTTATAGTGGAAAGGAAGATCAATGGGAAAGTTCTAACAAAACAAGCTTTTGTCTTGTCTTACCTTTTTTCTTCAACATGGTCGCCACCAGCTTATCCTCTTCCTCTTCCCTATTGGAGAAGCACAGTAATATCACCAAAAACACAGACATTGACTGCAGATCACCTATCTAACATCATCCTACTAGCCCATCCTGCTCTGAATGAGCTCAGACAGTAGATGACAGGTGATTGATTACCTCTGCCTGTCCTGATCCATGTTGTTGATGATTTGGTTCCGCTGTTCGATGACGGTGACCAGCTCTGTCATCAGCTCCTGCTCCCTGCCCTTGTCCTCCTCATTCCAGTCTTTCTCTACAAGATGGAGGGATTGAGAGGAGAGGATGAATGAAGAGTAATGCAGTCACTTTTAACACATTTATCATTTTTTTGACCCTGTTCCATTTCAGTGAATTCAGTCCTCCAACACCAAAGAGGAAGGAAAGAGAAATGAAATGGAACCAGGTCTTTAGTTAACAAGCCTCCCATCCCAGGTAGGTGCAAGGGCCTTGTGCTCTATGATATCATTCACAAACAGGAAGTGAGATCACACACCCGGCTTGTTAAGAAGACATCTCAGCTCATACTCTACATCAGCCTGCCTCTCCTCCAAGTTCTGCTGCTTGTCCCTGTCAAGAGAAAAGAAATAGCGTCAGAATCTTAAAGAGACTGCAGCCAAATGGGCCAATGAGCACAGGCTCTGGTGAGGCTTTGGTACGTACGTGTAGACCAGCTCAGCCTCGCGGCGCACCAGCAGGTGTTTCTCATGGATCAGAGTGAACCAGTCCACCAGCAAAGTCTCCTCCTCCTCATCTATAACAGGACAGGAACACGACCATGAGAATATAATAAGATTATACTATAGATACAAATATGGATTATTAAACTGACTATTAGACTATTGACCTGACTATTAGACTACGGAACCAACTACTAGACTGTTGACCCGACTGTTTGACTGACTATTGAAGTGACTATTAGACTGACTACCGAACTGACTATTAGACTATTGAACCAACTATTGGAATATTGAACTGACTATCAAACTGACTATCAGACGATCAAACTAACAACTACCTAACCGACTATTAGACCACTGAACAGACTATTAGACTATTGAACCAGGTATTAGACTATTGAACCGGGTATTAGACTATTGAACCGGGTATTCAACCGAATATTCAACTGACTATTAGACTATTAAACTGAATATTAGACTATTGAACTGACTATTAGACTACTGAACTAACTATTAGGTAATTGAACTGACTATTCAAATAATGACTATTGAACTGACTATTAAACTATTGACTATTAAACTGACTACTAACCATTAACTATTGAACTAACGATTAGACAATTGACCCGACTATAAGACTACTGAACCGACTATTAGACTATTGAACTGAGTCCTGGACAAAAATATTTTAATAGAGACTCTCCAGACCTCTGAGACCATGCAACCTCCCTATATCATAAAATGAGTCTCAAGAGGTTTATATGATGGCCAGGAGTGCAGAACACTGGTTGATCTGATAGTTTTACCGTTGGGGTTGTCTCTTAGTTTTCTCTCCAGAGCCACTCCTCTCTGCTCCAGCTCATCCAGCTGTTTCTCCAGCTCTCCCATCTCTCCATGGATGTCCTCTACTGGGATGTACTGGTCTGACTGCACCTGGACAACACACACATCACAAAACACACTAGTACTGCCATCTTAGAATAATACAATATGGTACAGTTCGCATTATTTACATCCAGATAGAGTTGTTCCTTTGAAAACATTAGTGCTACTAGTCAAACTATATCCAACTATAACCAATACCGTTGCCTATTAATAGCAGTAATAGTAGACTGTTGTTGGCTTGTCGCCACATTCCATAAAAAGACTTGCTCTGTCGGATGCTGAATTATCGAGTGACTCATTGAATTACAAACTTTAGCTGACTGTGGCGTCCTCACAATCTCACCTTGCGTTTGATGAGGGGGAAGCCGTGTCCAGGTGCGGGGGGCCGGGCGGGGCGAGGGCCTCTAGGGGGTCTGGTTTTAGGGGAGGAAACGGGGGAGGGAGAGGCTTTCCTGTTGAAAGGGTTTTCCTTACAAATCCGCTGGAAGTAGAGAGAAGACAGAGATGAATGTCAAGGTATTAATAATTATAATGGTATTTGTTAGTTAGATATAAAGCTCATTACATTGAATATATTGTATCATTAAAAGGTTCTTAGAAGTTAGTGGAGTGTATTTTTACATGGTGAAAAAATTAGAGGTCTAGAATCCCTTACCTTGGGGATAGCACTTGACGCTGCCAGGGGGCTGGGTGTCGTCGGGGGTCTCGGGGGAGGGGGTCTGGCGCTCCGATTGCTCTGCGGAGTGGCTGGAGCCGAGCTAGGATTGGCTGGCTGGGGAGGAGGGGAGGGGCTCGGAGAGAGGCGATTGGCTGAGGTAGAGGGGGAAGGGTTGGAGCCACCACAGGGCCCGCAGATGGAGGGCTCTGATACACTCTTGGTGAAGGGGTTGTCCTGATCGCCGGTGGCTCCGCCCCCTAGGGAAGATGGGTGGGAGGAGCTATGGTCGGAGGCAGAGGATAGGCTTTCTATGCTAATAGCTGGAGAGGGAGAGGAAGAGGAGGGCTGGGAGTGAGGAAGGGCTGAAGAAAGAGGGATGAAGTGATATCAGAAAACAGAAAAAAGGAGCAGAAGTTGAAATGGAAAACGAAGTAGAGTTGAATGGGACGAGGATGGAGGGAAAAACATTGTGAACATCCATGTACACACATCACATGTCTTTCAAAATGACAACAACAAAACCACAGTGCTGTGCAGGACATACAAGACACATGATTGACATGATTTGAGGTGAATTGGATCAAACCAGTCCATTGCGCTAACCCAGTGGTTCCCAACCTTTTTTGGTTACTGTACCTCCAACTGAATTTTGCTTTGCCCGGAGTACCCCTGAAGTATCCCCTCATGTGCATTTTACCAAGAAGCCTATGGTTTCATAAGTCTTCTCAAGTACCCCCTGTGGATAGGCAAAGTACACCCAGGGGTCTTAGTACCCCTGGTTGGGAACCACTGCTCTAACCAACCTCTATCCTATCCTGTTACCTTCAAGGCCCACTGACCTGAGTTAGAGTTTTGGGGCCTTGGAACAGGTTTTGGGGGCGCTGGACGTTTCTTGCACCTGGAGCCACTGGGGCTTGCAGAGCGGGAGGAAATACCCCCACTGGGGGGCGTGTCTGGATCAGCTGCAGCGTCTGCAGCCTGGGTGATGCTGTACCACGGATGACTCACCACCACAGTGGGCGAAACCAAACTTCCTACTGACCCCTCCCCTGACCCCGCCTCCTCTTCCTCTACTTCCTCATCGAAGGGGTTGGCGGGTGCAGGGGGCGTGGCTGGTCTGCAGCCCTCCCCTTTTAGAGAAGATAACGAACCAGTGTTTGGGGGCGTAGCCACTCCAGGGGGAGGGGGAGGGGCTGGTTTCTTCTTGGGTTCTTGGGATTGGACGAGGACCAGCCAGGGCGGGTTAGGGGGTTTGGGGGCGTCGCTGGAGAGACTGGAGCTGAGAGACAGGATGAGTGGGGGAGACAGAAACAGAAAGGGGGGGGATAAAACAACAAAGACAGATGAGTGCATGAAAACATCAACATACATTAACACACAAAGACTGCTGGACAGAGACTGGGAGAGACAAACAGATGAAGTAGTCCAACCACTGTAGACTTCTAGTAAAGATAGGTTAGTCAGTATACTGAACCTTCCAGGGGAGTGGGATCTTTCTCGAGGTCTGGGAGCTGGAGGAAGAGATCTCCTGTGTTCACCATGATCACCTGAGAGTCAAAATCACAGGTTTCATTTAGTTTCATATATTTTAGTTTAGCAGGGAGTTCACAGTTCAGTTGAGGATCTACTGCAGCAAATAGCAATAACTTATTTCAGCTGTCAATCCCTTTAAAATCGACCACTCACCATTGACCGCAAGGTTGTCAACGCGGGGTGGGCGGACCCTGGGGGCGGGACGAGGCGGAGGGGAGGGCTGTGACAAGCGGCGAGGGACGGGGACTGGCTTACTGTCCCCTAGTCCTAGATGACTGACAGGTGTAGGAGGGATAACCCCATTGGCTGTGTCTTTGGCTGGTGTCTGAGTCTCCTCCCCCTTTCCCTCGTCTTGCTCTTCCTCGATGTCATCGAAAGGGTTGGGAGGAATGGAGGGTGGAGGTTTCACCTCTTTTTCTCCTGCGCCGTCTTCCCTCGCTTTCTCTTTTTCTGTTTTCAAAGAGTCTGTTTTTGTCGTTGAGGTAGGACAGGGTGTAGAGTCAGAGTCATTGGTTGGTGTGGGGGGGTAATCATCATTGGTGATGCCCTCTTGGGGCGGAGTCTCTTTTGGTGGAGTCTCTTGGGGCGGAGTCTCTTTTGGTGGAGTTTCTCGGGGCGGAGTCTCTTTTGGTGGAGTCTCTCGGGGTGGAGTCTCTTTTGGTGGAGTTTCTCGGGGCGGAGTCTCTTTTGGTGGAGTCTCTCGGGGTGGAGTCTCTTTTGGTGGAGTCTCTTGGGGTGGAGTCTCTTTTGGCAGAGTCTCTTGGGGCGGAGTCTTTGCCCCCTGGTCCCTCCCAGAAGGAGGAGAAGTTTGAGGCAGCATGGGTCGACCAATCCTGACAGACGGAACCGTTGTCGGTCGCTTGCTTAGGTCCGGTCGGCCATTCTGATTGGCTAAGGCAGACCTGGCAAAGTGATGCGTGCAGACCAGGGAGCCGACCTCGTTTCCTAGCTTGTAGGACCCAGGCAGCAGAGTGCTGCTACACTCCCTACACCTGAGAGAGGAGAGGAGGAGGCAACATTCAGAAGGCAGTAGGCTCTGACATACCCTGTGGTAAACATATTGATTAAACACTTGTAAAAACATGGTGAAAATCAAAGTTTAATTTCTTCAAACTCTGGAAATGCATGTCAACAGAGGCAATGCAACTGGCTGTTTTGAGTAACTGGAATAGCAGTGTATTATCATTTTACAATTGACAGATTCAGCAGTATGACATGTTGTAGTTGCTGTGCAGACCAGATATACAGTAACTGAAGTGGTGGTGTTCACCTGAAACAGTTGCGGTGGTAGAGCTTGCCGTCGACCAGGAACCTCTGCACCAAGTGGACGTGCCTCTGGCAGGCAGCGCAGATGCTGCTGAGGGTGCTACGCTTCACCCCCGCCTGTACCCCTCCGTCCGTACCCGTCTGACCAGGTAGGCTCAGCTAGCACGGGCGTGGCAGGCAGGTGGCCAGGGGGTGCGGGTCGCAGGTGGAGGGGGTGGGGGACGGGGGAGATGGAGAGGATAGGGGGGAGGGAGGGAGGGAGGGAGGTGGGGGGAGATCAAACACGGAGTCAGGATCGAGGATGTGGAGGATTCATTCTGCTTATCATTCTGCTTATCATTCTGCTTATCTAGCTAAAACCAGTCTGTTATACTTCATCATCACCTTATCAGCTTAGAGTCATTGTCTTAGCTAGCTATACTATTATTATTGCATTTATTTTATATTCATTCAAAATATTATTGTCTTGATATAAAAAAGTGATATGTATTAAGTGGGAAAGTAGTAAAGTTCCAAACCAGCTGTTAATTAGTTAGGAAAGTCTAGTAGAAAACTAGTCCTAGTAATGGAAGAAACTCTGGCAGGCGTTTTTAGGTCGAGTTAAAAGTTAAAAGGTTAGCAGCAAGTGTTCAAACTTGGCACACAACGTTAGTGGTATAAAACAACAGTTAAATAGTTAGTGTTTATGTACAGAGGTTAAAGGTTAAAGTTCAAAGTGACTGACCTAACTGTTTCAATCCCCCCCCCCCCCCCCCGCCCATCCTACTGTCTAGGCTCAGGACCAGAGAGAGGGGAGGAGATTACAGGCCAGGAGGAAGAAGAGGAGGAGGAGGAAGAAGAAGGGGAGGAGGAAGAAGAGGAGTGGATTTCCGTCTAAAGATGCGGAAGAAGGGAGGAGGCCGGTATGGGGGGACGGTGGGAGGAAGTGGTAGAGAGGGCATGCAGAAGGGGAGAGACAGGATACAAAGGCTATCTTTAAAGCTACCTTTAAAAGAAAAACAATGGAGGCTAAACTTATAGGATAAAGCCCACATCAATAGTACCTTATAGGCCATATTTCTGAGATATCCTACAAGTTTAGCCTAAAATGTATTTAGTCAATAGAATTACTCCATCCCGTACCGCATTGATGTAATGGACAACATGACTTATATCGAAAACACTCACACACTAACTAGTACCCAACCTCTGCCATACGGACACACCAATAGATGCCATAGACAGACAACAATCCATTCATGCATCTCTGAGTGCTTTGTGCACGACACGTTTGCAATGACACCTAAATAATGTGACAGTCAATGTTATATAACACCCTTTGAGTGGTTTTCCAGGTCTTGGTCCATGACAAAATACAACCACAAGCACAAATACATTCCCTGTTATGTTAAACAAATACAATGAATTAGTTATAGTTATCATGCATGTACAATAAAAGTTAAATCAATGTAGTAGGCTTCTAATGCAGCCATTAGTTTAATTTAATAAGGCGCTGAATTAGAACCATGTGAATGACATCATACACACATTCCATCAATCCAGAATATCTGCATACTCCGAGTCGATATTCACGTAATAATAAGGAAAACATTATTTCCCATTGACCCCCAGTGTAAAAGAGCCAACTTTGTCATCGAGTTCTGTTATACAGAAATAACATACACCAGGTCAAAAATCCCAACCATCGGTTTGCAATGCTCCCACGTTGGGAAATAGAGCCTGCGAGAAGAGCCCTATGGCTTCAGGCTATTCGGCGTGGGACAGTGGGAAATTGTGGGGAGCCGGTGTCCAAGTAGGCTACACGTAGCTAGCTATGTGTGTGGAAAACATTTAAATCACAGGTAAGACATTTAACTTGTTTAGTACAGTCAGTTTGTAACTCCATTCACTACTTGTAGCTGTATAGTCTGTTTGTTTGTGTTGTTGGTCTTAGCTAGCTTAATGTTCTGGTTGGAAGCTGGCAACACATATAAACAGTAGCCTAAAGGTAGGCTAATATTGCTGGGGGGCAATGAGGAGATTCCGGATCTTTCCCCATACGGCCCTTTCCCCTACACGTTTCCATGGCAATTCCATTGTTTTGGTCACATTCCATTGACCTCTTTACCACATGTATTCATGCATAATCTGATTCCCTGATACAATCGTAGCCCTTACCTCAGGCTCAACCACTTTGTCTTCCAGAGGGGCCACCGGTCTCTTCTGGGCCGGCTCAATGTGGCCTGTACCACTGGACCTCTTCATGCAGGGGGGGTTGGCTACAGGAGAGGGAGATGGTATCAGTCAATTTCTAATCGAGTTTATGCATTGGCTACTGTAGATATTTTCCTTTGCGTCAGAGCACTACAAAGCCCAGAGGGACTTTTGAGAGACCAGTTACAAATGCAATCATGTAGTAGTGACTCAGTGATGAATGTCGGTGATACTGTCATATCTAACAACACAGCACCACTTCTTATCCAGCTATCGAACCGCTTAGGTTACCGTTGTGTACTAAAGGCCCTGGAGTCCTGGACCACGTTCCGTAGGTAATCGTTGTGGAACATTCAGATAGAACTATAATATGTAGAACAAATATGCCTCTCTGACAAATAGAAAAAGGGATCACGTCAGCTCTATTCATGACAATTCTATCTGCGACATTCCACAACACAGTCCTGGATTGGTGCTTTCACGGTGTCTGGGTCCTCCAACCCCAGAGCTGTACTACTCACCATGGGACTTGTTGGTGAAGAAGTTGTAGTACTGGGAGACGTAGGTGATGATGCTCAGTCTGTCAGGCACTTTCATTGACACCATGTCCTCTGGGTCCAGCAGAGCAGGGATACCCAGCTCCGCCTCCGCCACCTCAAACGCCTAGGGGAGGGAGGGAGGGAGGGAGGGAGGGAGGGAGGGAGGGAGGGAGGGAGGGAGGGAGGGAGAGAGAGAGGGAAAGACCATAAGAAAGAGCGAGAAAAACAACAATGTGAAAACAGACATCAGTTATTTTATTTTGTGTGTGTGTGTACTTTGATACTTGATCCCCTGCTTCAACAAACCTCAGTGTTATTTGGTCATAATGAAATGTTAAAGCCTGCCTGAATACTGTTGGCTAGATAACCATCTGCCTAATGAAAAATTCCACTGAGGAAATGAAGGCCTTAATAGTTCTGTGCCCCAAATGGTACCCTATTCTCTAAATAGTGCACGACTTTGACCAGGGTCCATAGGGAATAGGGGGACCCATATGGCTCTGGTCAAAAGTAGTGCACTATGTAGGGAATAGGTGCAATTTGGGACGCAATGCTGGTCAGGTTACAAAACACTGGGGATTACACAATCACTTGGCAGCTGTTCAGTAAACAGGGCCACAATTGATGCAGAACTGTGTACATGTAAACAAACTGTTACAAACTGTGTACATGTAAACAAACAGTTACAAACTGTGTACATGTAAACAAACTGTGTACATGTAAACAAACTGTTACAAACTGTGTACATGTAAACAAACTGTGTACCGGTACATGTAAACAAACTGTTACAAACTGTGTACATGTAAACAAAATGTTACAAACTGTGTACATGTAGACAAACTGTTACAAACTGTGTACATGTAAACAAACTGTGTACATGTAAACAAACTGTTACAAACTGTGTACATGTAAACAAAATGTTACAAACTGTGTACATGTAAACAAACTGTTACAAACTGTGTACATGTAAACAAACTGTGTACATGTAAACAAACTGTTACAAACTGTGTACATGTAAACAAACTGTTACAAACTGTGTACATTTAAACAAACCAGTGAATGGGAGCTGTTTTTGCATGTGAAAAACAAACAATCATCAAATGTATCTCGGCCAAATGTAATATCAGTCAAAACAATGACAGCTTGCAGAGAGTAGTTCAGCTGAATGTTATCCCAGAAGCAAGATAAATTCTAACAATTAACTCAAAACAGAATGTCCCATGATGACTAAAACTTTTCAAGGATTATCAGTAGTCAGATAAGTCTGAGAAACAATGGTAAACAAACGCAGGGGAACAATTGAAATCTACCGTGTAGACAATGATTGGAAGTTAATCATCTAGCTTTAGCTTAGTATGCTGCGTGTTTGGGTTCAGGATTAGGCTGTCTCGGGCTAACTCAGGCTAATGTCGTAGCTACAGTGAAAACACTCCAAATGTTCACAGATATCTGACATGCTGCCAGTGAAACAAACACTTATTTCGACCACCAACTGCTTCTACCCTGAAAAAGCTATTGGATAATTGGAAAGAAATGTAAATAGTAGCATTCAGCTGCCAACACTCAAGCTCAGTTTGAGGATTAATACAAATAGGCTAACCAAGGCCTACTCAATATTAGAGCAATGTTATTTTGGCCCCTTTACAGTTGTTGATAAACAAATATTTGGCTTTTATGTAAATGCATTGCTACCACAAACAGGCCTATAGTGGAGGACTAGTTTTTTTAATATCCTCCCTTCGGTTAGCTGTTTTGTCTTTCTTTCCTGTCCTCATTTGCTCGCTCTGGCTCCCCCTTTCTCTCCTTCCCTCCCTCTCCCTCTCTCACCCCCCTTTCCCATGACAGGCTCCAGCAGGAACCAATACACAACTATGCTCTCTACAGACAGACAGACACAGAAGTATGAAACAGACCAATGAAAATGTATGACACTTAACTGACTAACTAACTGTAGACACTGCTCTTCTGTCATACCCACAATCCATCCGTTCCTCATCTCCATGACCTTCCTAAACAACACTCATACTCTCATACATACTAGCAGGCCTATACCTGGGCTACACTGTATTCTAGCATTACAGAATTCACCCAAAACATAGCCTACCACAGACTGTTAAATAGCCATCACTAGCACATTAGAGGCTGCTGCTGCCTATTGAAATCACTGGCCACTTTAAGAAATGGAACACTAGTCACTTTAATAATGTTTACATATCTTGCACTATTCATCTCATATGTATATACTGTATTCTATTCTATAATATTCTACTGTATCTTAGTCCATGCCGCTCTGTCATTGCTTGTCCATATATGTATATATTCTTAAATTCCATTCCTTACTAGATTTGTGTGTATTGGGTATATGTTGTGACATTGTTAGATATTACTTGTTAGATATTACTGCACTGTCAGAGCTAGAAGCACAAGCATTTCGCTAAACCCACAATAACATCTGCTAAACACGTGTATGTAACAAATGAAATTTGATTTGACACCGAGGAGGGAACCAGAGTAACAACCATGACTGACTTGTCACAGCTAATTACAGTATCCGGCAACATGAAGTCACTGGCTGATTCACAACTAATCATACCATCTAGGCCTAGGCTATTAGAGTGTGTCTGTGTGTGTGGAGAAGTCATGTGTTCTTGTGACTCACCAGACGGTTGTTCTCGTAGACATTCTCTTTGGAGAGGGAGTCAAAGTCTCTGGAATGAGAGGGACAAAAGACAACATTTAAAATCCAAACAAATAGCCTACTCTAAATCATTGATACAACATTACATCACAATACTACGGTCAGAATATGAGAGATCACACTACTATTATTAGGTAAAAGGGTGAGCATCTAACCAGAACAGTAATAAACCATATAGCATATTAACGCTAAAATATGTAACCTTTTGGCGACCCAACCAAATTCACATAGAAATGTGAGTTATAGGTCAGTTATAGATTCTTTCCTGTTGAAAGTGTGTCTAAGAAGCGGTAGATCTGTTCTATGAGTGCTATTTCTATGCTTCCCATTCTGAAGTTGTTTTTGCATCTTTTACTTTGGGTTTTGTACACCAGCTTCAAACAGCTGAAAATACAATATTTCTGGTTATGCAAAATATATTTCACAGCGGTTTAGATGGTACAATGATTCTCTACACTATACTTTATTATTATATTATTATTATTCTTGTTTTGTCACATAAACTGAAATTAGGCAAACTACTAGAATTTTAGCAACCAGGAAATGGAGCGATTTCTACATAGTGCATCTTTAAGTAATGACAGGCCTAACTATCTTGGGTGGGAGGGTAAAGTCAATTTGATCTCATCTGAAAAGTCTCTTGAGTGATGGCCCATCAAACACCATCAAGATCCTAACAGAATGACAGACAGTGTTTGCCCATACACAAGCAGTTACCTCCACATTCAATGAGACAATGGGGCCACAGCCCCCATCAAGTGTTTTATGGGTGAACCCCACTGTGATGAAAGGACAGCAGGTTGGCTCAACACAGCAGTAATGAGTAGGTGGCTGGTCGACTGGGCCTGGAGCAGGGAACTAAACCCCATATTCCCACCAATTAACATGTCTCAAATGGCACCCTATTCACTGTGTAGAGCACTACTTTTGACCAGAGCTCTATGGGCCCTGATCAAAAGTAGTGCACTATGTAGGGAATAGGGTGCCATTTGGGATGCATCCTGGAACATTAGTGAGTTGCTTTTGGACGCAACGTGTCTGCTCTGTTGAAGAAGGGAAGTAGGAAAAACACCAACACCACAACCTTGGAGGAGAGTTTGATACATGTTGGTTTCTCAGTCTGGATTCAGGAAACCTCCCTAGCACAGCCAGCCCATAGACTAGTATGAGGCAGCCTATAGACTAGTATGAGGCAGCCTATAGACTAGTATGAGGCAGCCTATAGACTAGTATGAGGCAGCCTATAGCACAGCCAGCCTATAGACTAGTATGAGGCAGCCTATAGACTAGTATGAGGCAGCCTATAGCACAGCCAGCCTATAGACTAGTATGAGGCAGCCTATAGCACAGCCAGCCTATAGACTAGTATGAGGCAGCCTATAGCACAGCCAGCCCATAGACTAGTATGAGGCAGCCTATAGCACAGCCAGCCTATAGACTAGTATGAGGCAGCCTATAGCACAGCCAGCCTATAGACTAGTATGAGGCAGCCTATAGCACAGCCAGCCTATAGACTAGTATGAGGCAGCCTATAGACTAGTATGAGGCAGCCTATAGCACAGCCAGCCTATAGACTAGTATGAGGCAGCCTATAGCACAGCCAGCCTATAGACTAGTATGAGGCAGCCTATAGCACAGCCAGCCTATAGACTAGTATGAGGCAGCCTATAGCACAAAGTGAGCTCTGTTCTCCCCCTAATCTGACTCCCATGGCCCCTAATGCAATTAGATTATCCGTCCTGAACTAGCGCTACGTCACACACACCCTGCCTAGGCTACTGTATGTGATGGCCCACTCTGCTGTAGGCCTACTGGTGCTAAAGCGCTAACGCTACAGCTGAGTCTGCTATGACTCAAAGTTGTGCAAAGTGCAGCAACCGCCACCGCCAAATCCTCCTTGAGTAACAATGAAATCTCTGGAGTGGTGTCGCTCTGTCCTTCAACAGCTGACAGCCTGACAGGCCAGATCAGAGCAATGCTTCCCCTGTATTCATTTAGCAGTGGCGCACCGCAGCTGCTAAATTGTTGTTGCCACAATTTTTTTTTTGTTGAAAAGATAATTGACCTATCACATTTTTTAAAAATATAATCTTTGAGAACAACAAATAACAAAATAAAAGCTAGACACTTCTAAAAACAAATTGTGGAGTATTTTTTGGCATGGATGGATTAGTGACGGGGCACGCAGGGTTAGTGCACATGGCCAGGGGCCCACATTGATTTTGTTATAATGTTTGAGCATAAGAACACACAATTAGCCATGGCAAAATGCATATAATTGCAGGAAATGTGTTTTCACACTGCAACATGTTCTCTCAGCTCCATGGAAACATTTATAGAATTGCAGAGAATTAACTGGAAAAACAGAAACATTTTCTCTCTGCCAACAATTCCCGACCAATTTAACTCCGGACCGATTTAACCCACTCCTTCTGCGAGCATTGCACATTTTTAGGAGAGAAACACTGCAGACCATGACATAGACGGATGAGGGAGAGAGAACCTAATCCGACAAGTATTGCTGCCTCGCTCTCAAGTTTATTTTTGGCAAGGGGACTGCCATCACCACCGGTGTGCTCGCTGTCTACCATCCTCATGTTTAAGTCCTGTATTGTGCGAATGAACTTGGTGTTGCTGCCAACAAGCTACATGGTCTGCTTTAAGCTACATGGTCTGCTTTAAGCTACATGGTCTGGTGGTTAACAACAAACACAGCATGTAGTCAAATCTCCTCTGTTTATTTGGTGGTGATGTTGCTGTGTGGACAGTATAAAGAGAGAGAAAAGTGGTGACATTTTGAACAGTCTGGATGGGTGAGCTGGATGGTGTGGGAGAACCGTCAGTAAGGTTTAATTGAGAAACACAGAGAGGTAGAGAACACCGTGTCAGTGTGGAAAAGGAAACTGAAATACAGAAAAGGGAAAAGAGAGACAATACGGAGGCCACTAGTGTCGTGTGTCAGAGAGAATCACAACGTCTGACATGAGGCACTGAAATCACATGAAACTGAGGTTGATACTGACTGAATAATAACTGATCTGGGCCAATCTGTCTGGGCCCATTGATGGATCTACTGAACAAGGCTTATTGTTTGTACTGAGGAAATAATCAAAGTTGCCCCTACCAAACCTTGGTCAGACTTATAGCGTCAGTTTAATCACCTTGCTTATTAGCCCTGAACCAAGAGCCACTTCAGTCAAGAGAGAACTGGACCCGGTCTGATCCTGAATGACATTACTAGGTTTCAGTCAGATAAGTCCTGCGATGTGACCACTATTGCTATTATTATGTGGTGCATTTGTATAGTACAGTGGAGTGCTGAATGCTGATAGCACAGACGTCAGTGCAGCACTAATAGCAGGAGTAGCATTGCTGTGCAGCACTGCACACTGACTGGCTAGAGTAGCATGAGAGCTAAATGCAGGTTGGCAGGCGGAGGCCTCTGCTGCAGATTACCCTGACGGCCTGTCTGTCTGGATCAGACTGAAGACAGTCACAGGGAGGCCAGGACAGTGCAGCGCTGCTGGTTGGTTGATGAGGCTGCCTGGCCAAAGAGCTCTAAGCTCAGCGGACAGAGGTAGAGCTGGATCTTTAGCATTTGACCCATAGAGATAGATGTACTGTAATATATCTGGTGTCATTTGCCTTCACTCACTCCCTTTCTACTGTATGTAGTAGTTGAAGACTTAGGTCGAGAGAGACACTCATGTCAGGTGATCTCATGTCCTGTCACACACACAAGCCAGGATAGGTGCAGTGTGTGTAGTACTGGTGCAGTGTGTATGAGATCCTGCATGCAGGTCATGCACGCTTGGTTTTCACACACACACGTTGAAGGACATGGACACACAACGTGTGACGTCCGCAGAACAGCAATAAGACATGCCATTACACAGCAGAGTTACAGTATGAGGTGCGTGATTGTACCTGAATGATCTGTCTTGTACTGTATTGAATGTGAGGCATCATAGTTTGCTCACTCTTACTCTCAGTCAAGGCAGTTATATTTACCATCTTCCGCTTCCTTGCAACCCATCATCGCAAACATTTTCATGCAGTTAGTTTGTGGCCTAACTGTGCCCTTGTTTTGTGACTGCAGTGTGTGTGACTCCAACACAGGAAAAGGGGTGTGTTGTTACAGACAAGGGCAGGCCCGTCAACCCACATTAGATACAGCACACTTGGCTTACCCTTGGTTTTCCCCTTTCTAATGCTGCTTAGAAACCGTCTCTGTAATGACGCCTAGATTACAAGTCAAGCCTAGGTTTGCTGGCCGTAATAGCTCACAAAAACGTTGTTAGTGGAACAATGTGATCGTTGTGGCAAAAGGGTAGTTAGCAAATCTTCTCATTCTGCACACAAACACTGGTGGTAAAATAATAAACACCAACACAAGCCAGAGGGCACACCCTCCCTATATTTAGTTGCATGTTGTAGTGACATGATCTTGTCTGTGTTCAAGACAAATTTAGTTCCCTGGCTACATAATTCTGAAGGTGGTCTGGCTCTGGCTGAGAGCACTAATATGCCACCCCATTATATTATCTAGTTACAGGCTAGATCAGTTCACTTAGCCTAGCGTTTGACCAGGAACACAGAGTGTACTCGAGTGTCCTGATGATAGGATTAGATTATAGTGAAGTCAGCAATCATGCATTACTGTATCGAAGTTCAGCGCCCAGCTAGTTCTGTTAACAGTTGTTACATTGTAACAGCGATGAAGTGTTGCAGCACGTTGCAACATTATAATTAGTGATCCTATTTTGGAGCAACAAATTGCTACATTCTCGATTAGTTTGAGAGTTCCATTGTTATTTAAGAATCTTTGTCAATAAGGACATTTTGCCCTGATGTGTTAAATAAACTCACTCTTTGTAGCTGGCGTGCTATGTTTCTAAATATGTATTGTTTCTGAGGGACAATATCATCTTGTTTAGGCCTGGGAAGAAGTGGAGGAAGTTTTTCAAAGTTTATTGAAACGAAATACTTACATCAAATCCGGTCTATATCGGTGGATTATGGCACAGAATGCCAAACCATCCCGGAAAGACGATGACATGTTCTTGATGTCTACATCGTTGTAACTCTCGCATTGTATCCGACACCATTCTTGAAGCGCTTTTAACGACCCCATGTTTGGAAACATTCAGATTTTATTCCTTTCAATCTCAGTCTCATCCCACGTGTAACGTTAGCGGGATGAGAAATAAGCTTTTGTAAGATTCTAGAAGCAGCTTTTAGAATTTTGGAAGACAACACCCGAAATGACTCATTCTGAATTCCATTGCCTGGTTGAGGATAGTAGCGTTGAAGTCACGTTTGGTAGCAAGCTGGCTAACTTTGCGATGTCAATGAAACATTGTTTCCACAACTCCGCCAGCAGATGTGATCAAAGTTTCGATCTGCAACTTTTCCCAACACGCACAATCAATAAATCACCATATAAAAAGACTCCTACATACAATGGGTTTGACAGCTTGTCAGAGAAATGTTGTCAGTGGCTAGCTAGCTACCTGGATTAGCTAGCTTCGGTCCAAATTTAGACGAACATCTCAACCCTGCTTCAGACTGGTGTGAGTTAGCCTTTTAGCTAGTTAGCTAACCGCTAGCTGAAGCTAACTAGCCATGTTTTCACCTGGAAAAACACATTCATTGACCCGAAACGTGTCCCTTATTTGTGTTAACTCAGTTACAATCCTTATGTTGAAGCATTCATCCAAAACTTTAAATGGGAAACGTCGTTGCTTGTTATATTGTGCAGTCCCATCTGTGTCGTTATACCGGTCAGACTCCAGAACAAGGCGCGTTTTCTTCCTCGTGCACTGTTCTTGCCGCGAAAACAGAAGATAAATGTATCAAACGCACAGCTGTGTTTGGATGGTTAGTTATATGTATCATGAAAAAGTAATGTAATCAAGGCAGCCGACCATCCTGCCAAGCCTTGCCTTGCCTTGGCTGCCTGCTGTTGAAATGAAACGAATGCAACAACGTTCCTCCTATGTGTCCGCTAGAGGGAGTAGCTAAATACTTTTTTGGCAACTCCTATAATTACAGTACTCACACACTCAGTCTGTTGACAGTGACCCAATTTACAAATTGACAACTTTTATGGAATATGTTGTTGGTCTCTTCTCCTCTCTGTGGAGTTTAATAGACTTATAAGGGAAACGCTAAACAGCATATTGCTGTTTATGTTTCCAGTTTCTGTGCTATTAGGAGCAGGTTAGTGCACAGGCTTGTCATCATCAATGGTTGAGGGTTGAGAACACACTTTGTGGAGGCAGAGAAGGATCAGGTATATCAGCCATAAAAAAGAAAACCTATAGATAGACCATGGGCAACAGCCAGGCTTTAGCCTACTATTTGTGTTTCTATTGCAATGTATCTGTCTTTCTCCTGATGGAGCCTTTACGTGTGACGATGAAACACAGAACATTGTGCCTTTCCATGGTATCTGTGTAGAAAAGTGACATAAACATCCTGGAATATCAATCATGGAAAATGAGATGATCATGCATGACATACAGTCGTGGTCAAAAGTTTTGAGAATGACACAAATACTAATTTTCACAAAGTCTGCTGCCTCAGTTTTGATGATGTCAATTTGCATATAATAATAATAATATGCCATTTAGCAGACGCTTTTATCCAAAGCGACTTACAGTCATGCGTGCATACATTATTTTTTTTTTTTTTGTGTATGGGTGGTCCCGGGGATCAAACCCACTACCTTGGCGTTACAAGCGCCGTGCTCTACCAGCTGAGCTACAGAGGACCACGAATGTCACGAAGAGTGATCAGATGAATTGCAATGAATTGCAAAATCCCTCTTTGCCATGAAAATGAACTTAATCCCCCAAAAACATTTCTACTGCATTTCAGCCCTGCCACAAAAGGACCAGCTGCCATCATGTCAGTGATTCTCTCGTTAACACAGATGAGAGTGTTGACAAGGACAAGGCTGGAGATCACTCTATCATGCTGATTGAGTTAGAATAACAGACTGGAAGCTTTAAAAGGAGGGTGGTGCTTGAAATCATTGTTCTTCCTCTGTTAACCATGTTTACCTGCAAGGAAACATGTGCCGTCATCATTGATTTGCACAAAAAGGGCTTCACTGGCAAGGATATTGCTGCTAGTAAGATTGCACCTAAATCAACCATTTATCAGATCAACAAGAACTTCAAGGAGAGAGGTTCAATTGTTGTGAAGTAGGCGTCAGGGCGCCCAAGAAAGTCCAGCAAGCGCCAGGACCGTCTCCTAAAGTTGATTCAGCTGCGGGATCGGGGCATCACCAGTGCAGAGCTTGCTCAGGAATGGCAGCAGGCAGGTGTGAGTGCATCTGCACACACAGTGAGGCGAATACTTTTGGAGGATGGCCTGGTGTCAAGAAGGGCAGCAAAGAAGCCACTTCTCTCCAGGAAAAACATCAGGGACAGGCTGATATTCTGCAAAAGGTACAGGGATTGGACCGCTGAGGACTGGGGTAAAGTCATTTTCTCTGATTAATCCCCTTTCCGATTGTTTGTGGCATCCGGAAAACAACTTGTCCGGAGAAGACAAGGTGAGCGCTACCATCAGTCCTGTGTCATGCCAATACTAAAGCATCCTGAGACCATTCATGTGTGGGGTTGCTTCTCAGCCAAGGGAGTGGGCTCACTCACAATTTTGCCTAAGAACACAGCCATGAATAAAGAATGGTACCAACACATCCTCAGAGAGCAACTTCTCCCAACCATCCAAGAACAGTTTGGTGAAGACCAATGCCTTTTCCAGCATGATGGAGCACCTTGCCATAAGGCAAAAGTGATAACTAAGTGGCTCTGGGAACAAAACATTGACATTTTGGGTCCATGGCCAGGAAACTCCCCAGACCTTAATCCCATTGAGAACTTGTGGTCGATCCTCAAGAGGCGGGTGGACAAACAAAAACCCACAAATTCTGACAAACTCCAAGCATTGATTATGCAAGAATGGGCTGCCATCAGTCAGGATGTGGCACAGAAGTTAATTGACAGCATGCCAGGGTGGATTTCAGAGGTCTTGAAAAAGAAGGGTCAACACTTCAAATATTGACTCTTTGCATAAACTTAATGTAATTGTCAATAAAAGCCATTGACACTTATGGAATGCTTGTAATTATACTTCAGTATACCATAGTAACATCTGACAAAAATATCTCATAACACTGAAGCAGCGAACTTTGTGAAGACCAATACTTGTGTCATTCTCAAAACTTTTAACCACGACTGTAGTGGTGGTGTGTGAGTTAGTAGTGTCTGTGTATTTGGATGAGAGCAGCAGGTCTAGGGCTGACACAAGGTGAGTTTGAGTACGTGGCAATATGGGTTGAAATGGAGGCTTTTGCTGCAAGATGATTTGAGTCATAAAACGCATTATCATGCACCTCAGTTTTTTACTTATCCTTGACAACCGTGCAGAGGTACTACCAAGGATGGGTTGATGTGATGACGCCCACAACGTTGCATGAGACAGGCAGAGTACCGCGATAGTTGCCAGTTTGGCAATTGGAATCCCCGAAAGATGGCGGCGCCGCCAGAGGAGGAGAGCTTGGAGTCTCGCGTCAGTGAGTCATACGATGCTTTTACTGCTATAACGACTAAATAAGTGACCAATTTACTTTCAGAAAACTGTGGTAGATAATGCGCTGTAGTTTTAGTGTTATGTGCATAATTGCTGAATGTGCAATGGACGATATCCAAAGTGTTAGCTAGCGTCCTATAACGTTAGCTATCCATCGCGAAGCGCTGCTAAGGTTGGAACAAAAACAGACCTCACTCCTGTATTGTTTACGCTGAATAATGCATTGACAACCACGAATAAAGTTTATTTTAGCTGTTCTTAATACGCAATTTGTTACAAATACAACAAAGTCCGACTTTGAAACTGGTGAATAGGACTGGCTAAGCTAACTAGCTACATTATCCAGTGTCTATGTGTCAATACTCAAAGAAATTGGGGAGGAGTCACTTCTGCTAACGTTTGCAGCATGTGAACATGAAGTCTGTCTTTGTGCATTTGGTTCTAGGGTAGAGAGAAACCCTTGAAAATGTTGATAATCCCCAGGTTCTGGAATTTGCTTTTATTCTCCCCAGACAAAGCCACCAACCCTCTGAACAAGGAGGCGGACTGGGACAGTATCCAGGGCTTCTGTGAACAGCTCAACAATGAGCCTGAAGGGTAAGGAGGACCAACATAATGTGGAGAGCTGGTTATAGGCTTGCTTTGTCAGTCATTACTTCAACATTTTTAAACATATGGCAAACCATACAGGTACTCTTATTTGATGTGTCCCCATGCCTCTAGTCCTCAACTGGCTACCAGACTTTTGGCCCACAAGATCCAGTCACCCCAAGAATGGGAGGCCATGCAAGCACTAATGGTGAGTATACTGTTATCGGGATAATGTATTGGTTGACATGCTCACTGACAACTCCATTAGCCAGAATATGCTAATTGTCAGTGATCACACCACCAGCAGTAACATGACATCTATGTGTCCCTAGGTCCTAGAGATGTGCATGAAGAACTGTGGGAAGAGGTTCCATAATGAAGTGGGCAAATTCCGCTTCCTCAACGAGCTCATCAAGGTGGTCTCACCCAAGGTACTGTCTGGAGGGCTATTTCTCTAGGGTCCAATTTTTAAATCAGTCACCTTTTGACTGCATCCCGTTTGATTTGAACGAAACTTTCCATACATATTTGCCCATGGTAGAAGTGGTGAGAAAGTGCATTTCTGGACCTGAATGTCAAAACATTCAGAAGATAAAAATAAATAAAATATAATGTGGTTTGACCACCCTGTTTGTAAGGTTTTAAATGATATCAAACTTAACCGTTAATCGTTTCCAGTGATGAGGACATGGATGTGTCATGATATCGTGGGGTATGCAAAATGGGTGAACTTTGAGCACCAGAATGTTTTGACATTGAGGTCCAAAAAGTTACTTTCTGGCCACTTCTACCATGGGCAAATATGTATGGAAAGTTTCGTTCAAATCAAAAGGGGTGCGGACAACAAGTGATTGAAATCAAATGGAAAAACCCTCTATGTAACTCAAAAACCCTTTATTAACAAAAACAACACAGTATTCCTCCCATCTTATGTATGTTTTAATGTTCCTAAATCTCGTCTCCTGTGCAGTACCTGGGTACTCGGGCCCCAGAGCCAGTGAAGAAGAAGGTTCTGGAGGTGATGTTTAGTTGGACGGTGGGGCTGCCTGACGAGCCCAAGATAGCGGACGCCTACCAGATGCTGAAGAAACAAGGTGAGCTTTAATAGTGATGCTATACATAGAAAGAATACAAGGAGTGAAATAAAAACATTCCCTCTGTGTTGATCCTTTTCTATCAACTCACATTGTTTTCATTATGCTGTAACATGCTGACCAGACTGCACGCGTGCATGTTGATTTTTTCCTCCCACACTAGACACGATCAGGACATGCAGGTTGAAATATCAAAACAAACTCTGAACCAACTATATAAACTTGGGGACAGGTTCGAAAAGCATTAAATATGTATGGCAATTTAACTAGCTAGCTTGCTGTTGCTAGCTAATTTGTCCTGGGATATAAACATTGGGTTGTTATTTTACCTGAAATGCACAAGGTCCTCTACTCCAACAATTAATCCACAGATAAAACGGTAAACCAAGTTCAGGCTTCCTTCAGGCTTCTTCTTCTTTGGACTTTATATGTCGGTTGGCAACCAACTTTAAGATGCATTACCACCACCAACTGGACTGGAGTGTGGACCTCAGTTCATCTTTCAATCACCCACGTGGTTATATGCTCCTAAAAACCAATGAGGAGATGGAAGAGGCAAGACTTGCAGCGTGTCAAGCATCACAAATAGAACCAAGTTCTATTTTAGTGCCTGCCCACGCAGACGCTTGCGAGCAGTGTGGGTGCAATGATTGAATAACATGTATGTGTACATTTATTTTGCAACGCACGCAACGCTTCCGGTCTGATCAGCATGTTACGATAGGATGAGGAATATGGGTAAATCATATGATTATTACAGTTCTGTAACTGTATGATAATTTCAGGAGTTCACTCATTTAATTTTTTAGTTATCTGTAAGTTCCCCTAACGTGTGCTCCTGATATACAGTGGAGAAAAAAAGTATTTAGTCAGCCACCAATTGTGCAAGTTCTCCCACTTAAAAAGATGAGAGAGGCCTGTAATTTTCATCATAGGTACACGTCAACTATGACAGACAAAATGAGATTTTTTTTCTCCAGAAAATCACATTGTAGGATTTTTAATGAATTTATTTGCAAATTATGGTGGAAAATAAGTATTTGGTCAATAACAAACGTTTCTCAATACTTTGTTATATACCCTTTGTTGGCAATGACACAGGTCAAACGTTTTCTGTAAGTCTTCAAGGTTTTCACACACTGTTGCTGCTATTTTGGCCCATTCCTCCATGCAGATCTCCTCTAGAGCAGTGATGTTTTGGGGCTGTCGCTGGGCAACACGGACTTTCAACTCCCTCCAAAGATTTTCTATGGGGTTGAGATCTGGAGACTGGCTAGGCCACTCCAGGACCTTGAAATGCTTCTTACGAAGCCACTCCTTCGTTGCCCGGGCGGTGTGTTTGGGATCATTGTCATGCTGAAAGACCCAGCCACGTTTCATCTTCAATGCCCTTGCTGATGGAAGGAGGTTTTCACTCAAAATCTCACGATACATGGCCCCATTCATTCTTTCCTTTACACGGATCAATCGTCCTGGTCCCTTTGCAGAAAAACAGCCCCAAAGCATGATGTTTCCACCCCCATGCTTCACAGTAGGTATGGTGTTCTTTGGATGCAACTCAGCATTCTTTGTCCTCCAAACACGACGAGTTGAGTTTTTACCAAAAAGTTATATTTTGGTTTCATCTGACCATATGACATTCTCCCAATCCTCTTCTGGATCATCCAAATGCACTCTAGCAAACTTCAGACGGGCCTGGACATGTACTGGCTTAAGCAGGGGGACACGTCTGGCACTGCAGGATTTGAGGCCCTGGTGGCGTAGTGTGTTACTGATGGTAGGCTTTGTTACTTTGGTCCCAGCTCTCTGCAGGTCATTCACTAGGTCCCCCCGTGTGGTTCTGGGATTTTTGCTCACCGTTCTTGTGATCATTTTGACCCCACGGCGTGAGATCTTGCGTGGAGCCCCAGATCGAGGGAGATTATCAGTGGTCTTGTATGTCTTCCATTTCCTAATAATTGCTCCCACAGTTGATTTCTTCAAACCAAGCTGCTTACCTATTGCAGATTCAGTCTTCCCAGCCTGGTGCAGGTCTACAATTTTGTTTCTGGTGTCCTTTGACAGCTCTTTGGTCTTGGCCATAGTGGAGTTTGGAGTGTGACTGTTTGAGGTTGTGGACAGGTGTCTTTTATACTGATAACAAGTTCAAACAGGTGCCATTAATACAGGTAACGAGTGGAGGACAGAGGAGCCTCTTAAAGAAGAAGTTACAGGTCTGTGAGAGCCAGAAATCTTGCTTGTTTGTAGGTGACCAAATACTTATTTTCCACCATAATTTGCAAATAAATTCATAAAAAATCCTACAATGTGATTTTCTGGATTTTCTTTTCTCAATTTGTCTGTCATAGTTGACGTGTACCTATGATGAAAATTACAGGCCTCTCTCATCTTTTTAAGTGGGAGAACTTGCACAATTGGTGGCTGACTAAATACTTTTTTCCCCCACTGTAAATAGTATCTTGTCCATGCCAATCTCACTTCTTCTTTTTATAGTTATGATGCACCAACACAAGACAAAACTATTGAAACTCCTGAGTCATAACTAGCTGCATCCAGAATCTTCTGGGTTTTTTCTTTCACTTAGTCCGTCTAAGTGAGAGAGAAAAAAAAAACTGTTTGTGTAGTATGATAGAAGATAATTACATAGTGCTCCAGTTAAGTGTTTTGCTCCAGGGAGTGACAGCCAGCAATATTTCTTAGCCTGGCCCTGAATCCATTGGTTGTGCTGCTTGTGTTTACAATAACTAGTATCTTCATGGGGAAAACAATGTTATTACCAACGTGCCGGCAACCTACGGTATATACAAGATGTACTATACAGTGTAAGGAGTGCCAGTGACAGGCTGTTTATTCATGTGACGTGGATGGGGTTCCCTGCTCTCTTCCAGGCATTGTGAAGCAGGACCCGGTACTTCCTGATGAGCCCCTCCCACCCCCTCCTCCCAGAACTAAGAGCGTCATCTTTGAGGATGAGGAGAAGTCCAAGGTAAAGATGACAATGAAGGAGCCCCTTGAGTTTTGTCAATAGAGATGACATTAGCGGACAATTTGAATTGATGTCATCTTTCCATTCTTCCACTGTAATTTTCATGTATTCCCTAACGGCCTGCTCTCTTTACCTCACTCCTCCTGTTTTTTCCTATTTTCCTTCCTCTTCCCTTCCTTCCTGTGTAGATGCTGTCTCGCCTTTTGAATAGCACTCACCCTGAAGATCTAAGAGCAGCCAACAAACTCATTAAGGAAATGGTGCAGGAGGTGAGTCCTACTCTGTTTACTCATGTCTGCATGATTGTGTGTGGGTTTGGGTGGGTGCCAGTCAAATGCATATAGGCCTATTGCATTCACAACTCAGTAGATTTATTACTCGTACGCTAAGTAAACAGCAAGCACTTTATATCGTCAAAGCACTTCTAATGATTTAAACTCCCTCACAATTGTGATCTACTATCCCTACAACTGCTCTCATAATTGCACTGTATATGCCTGCAATAAAACAAGAACCTATGCAGACTTTGGAGTGCTCCAGCTTTTCTTATCTGGGAAAATGTTTTTATTTTTGATTGCAGTGTTCTGAGTCTGTGTGTGTTCTGTTGCGGTCCTCCAGGATCAGAAGCGAATGGAGAAGGTGTCTAAGCGTGTGAACACCATCCAGGAGGTGAAGGAGAGTGTGGGCCTGCTGACCCAGCTACTGGGAGAGTATAGCAAGGAGAGCAACTCCCAGAGCAACCAGGAACTCATCAAGGTTAGCACAGAACAACACCACTAGGGTGGGTCTGTGTAGGCAGTGGGCTATTACTAAATGTGTTTGTGTTTGCAGGACCTATACCAGAGCTGTGAAAAGATGAGGCCTACTTTGTTCCGATTGGCTAGCGACACAGAGGACAACGACGAGGCCTTGGGTGAGAATCATATGTTTACATATAGTGTGATCACATCAATAGAAAAGGTATGATTCAAAATGGCTGAAGAGTGATGCATGCCTCTGTACGGTTTCTAGACAGTTATATATGGTTATGTGTTATGTAGTGTTCTGTATCGACGCATTGCATAGCTCACCACTGTGTGCATCACTGTGTTATGCCAGCTGACATCCTGCAGGCCAACGACAGCCTGACGCAGGTCATCAACCTGTACAGACAGCTGGTGAAGGGAGAAGAGGTGAACGGAGACACCACAGCCATGCCAACACTACCAGGTGAGAGAGAGGACCTCTGTAGGGACATGACCTGAACCAGCTGGCATCTCAGAGGGGCAGACACACTGTTGTACACACCCACAACATGTTCACACATGCATAGACTGAACCTCAGGACATCCAGCATAATCAACCAAGTAGTTGTTCTGTTCATTTTCACAGATGTGTTCCATGTATTCCAGGTTAGGTGGTTAGTTCTGTGGTTTCAAAACATTTGCTCACAAAGACTGATGTGTTTGATCTCTCCTATCTCTCCACAGGAAGTAGTACAGCCCTCCTAGACCTGACAGGGTTGGACACCTCGCCCACCGGACTGCCCTCCTACCCAGACACCCCCTCACTACAGACCCCGTCACAAGAACTGGGTATCAGCCTGCTAGATGATGAGCTCATGTCACTAGGTAAGCAGTAGGTTTAAATGTCATTTCTCTAGCTTGTTTACTCTCTTATTAAATTGCCCAATTATTTTCCAACTTGTCATGACTCGTCTAACTGTGGTTATGCATCATGTTCTCTCCCGGTTCGTGTTGACACCTCTTTCTGTTGTTGTTTTCACTCAGGACTCAATGACGTAACTCCCAACTCTACCCCCACTCCTCAGTCGGGAGACTGGAACTCCTTTCAGGTGAGAGAGAGTTGTCAGCGTATGACACATACGCAAAAGCACACACAATTTCCCTAACCCATTGTTTTTCTGCGCAGTGTTCTGACAGTGTAGAGCCAGTCGTTCCAGCGGTGCCTACTGCAGCAGTGTTACTACCGGCCGTGACCCCTAACCCCCAGGCTCCGTCAGGGGGGCCCCCCGCCGCTCCCTCTAAAGCCCTGGATGAGTTAGACCTGCTGGGCAAGACCCTTCTGCAGCAGGCCCTACCCCCGGGGACCCAGCACGTCAATTGGTAAACACTGCAGGCCAGAGGGCAGCTGCTAATCTGTCACACAAACAATCTGCATTCTCTTAAAAAAGCTGATCCCATTCTCTCTCTCCCTCACAGGGATAAGCTGCAGCCTCAGTCCAGACCCACCCTGCGAGACCTCCAGACCAAGTCCAGTACCAACACTACTAGCACCACCACCCCCAGCCCCATCCTGGCCTTGCCCTCGGAGCAGCCTGGGTCTCTCCTAGACTCCCTGCCCAGCCTTGGGCCTCCTGCCCCAGCCCCCCAGAATGATATCTCCCTAGCTAACGTGACTGTGCCTCTGGAATCAATCAAGCCCAGTAAGCCAATTGTCTGATCAATCTGTATTACTGTATGGTTGTTTTGAACATTAGCAAGAAAAATACCTACTCAGCCTCCAAATATATAACTATAACATACCCAGCCATTACCTGTGTCTCAACATGCCTCCAGACATGGTGATGGCTGGGTATGAGCTAACCCTAACCCTCTGTCTGTCCTCTAGGCAGCTTGTTACCAGTGACTGTATTTGACAAGCACAGTTTGCGGGTGCTGTTCCACTTTGCCCGTGACTCTCCTCCCTCTCGGCCTGACGTGCTGGTAGTGATCATCTCCATGTTGTCCTCCGCCCCCATACCAGTCACCAACATCCGCTTCCAGTCTGCAGTACCCAAGGTAGGTCCTGTCTCATTCCTGTCTCTCGATCACCTCTCGCTCTCTCTCTCGCGTACTCTCTCTCGCTCTCTCTCTCTCATTTTTCTCTTCTACCTCTGTAATCATTTGTTTGTCCCTCATTTCTCCTCTGTCTGATTAGATGGTTGTGTTCTGTGGTAAGCTATGTGGACTGTGTTGTGTCTGTAGTTTAAGTGTAATGTGTTTCCTCCTCTGTCTGTTTCTAGGTGATGAAGGTGAAGCTACAGCCTCCTTCAGGCACTGAGCTTCCAGCCTTCAACCCCATCCTACCCCCCGCCGCCATTACACAGGTCCTACTGCTGGCCAATCCTCACAAGGTGCTACACACACACACACACACACACACACACAGAGACTCCTCCTGCCTGCTTTCCAAGGTGTTTAACAAGCTCATAAAAAAAAACCCTGACAACTCAGCATCTCGTTTGTAGCTGTGAAACGCCCTGAGGTGACAATGAAAACGGTCACCGTGGCAACAAAACAGAACTTCAACATGTGCAAGCAGAAAGCATGTTCATTTGGGACTTGTGTCCCTGTTCCTGGTGTAGCCTAAAATGGTTCTGTTCTTTCTTTCAGGAGATGGTCCGGTTGCGATACAAGCTCACATTCGACCTGGGAGAAGAATCACACGACGTATCCGGCGATGTAGAACAGTTCCCCCCTCCAGACACCTGGGGGAACCTTTAGTTGGACGGATCAACTTCCTGTCACCTGATCCGCTGCTTCCCTTAGGTGTAGGTCAAAGGTCCCCCCAAGCACTGGTCCAGGGAAAGATGGCGTTTTTACATGGTGATGGTTACGGATTGAATTTGGCAGGGTAATCTGGTCTTAGATCTGTTATTTGGGATCGGTTTCTCCCTTAAGGGTCGCACCAAATGTGCGCTGTTGACATCTGACTGGCAACTTTTTTTGCATAATTCTACATGTAAAATCGGTTTGCACTCAGTTCGCAAATGACATCTGGTACTCTGTTCAGAGGTGCTAAGTACTCTTAGCAGGCAAATGCTATTGGTGTGTCTGAGCCCTTATGTCTTCCCATGTGTTATGGATTGAATATGGGCAGGGAAAGCTGATCCTAGATCAATTATTTGGAGGCAGTATCTCTCTTATGCCTTCCCATGTGTCCCATCCATGATCCACCATCCCACGTCCCAATGCTGTAATCTTTCATACTCCATTTTGTGTTGTCTTCATTCCATTGACTGTACTACAATCAGCCCTTAGTCTCCTATGCATTACTGTATAATAACCACCTTACGTGATCTGTCCAAAATGAACGTCAAATCATTGCAGTGAGTTCTGCGAGAACAAGCGGAAGCCTTTTAAACTGAATGTGTGTGGGACTGTTTCTGTCTGTCTGATAGCATTATTCTGCACAAAATATGACACTCAAATTGTCTAGTCCCAAAGTATTGTATTATTGTCTTGTTTTTATTATTATTTGTACGGTGTAAGACCAGTTGGGTCTGTGAGTGTGTTATGATGATGCCGACGTGTTGGGCAATAAGTGTCTAAAGCTGTGACAAATGTATATCCTGTCAAATCTTCTTTGAAGGAATATCCAATCTATGGCGCTTTTATTCATTCTATTGAAATCACATTATCATTTTCTTATTTAGATTTTGATCTAAACAGCAATTTGTTTTGGTTCATCACTCTAAACTATGTCATAGTTCATATTTTTAATTTCCGTTGAAGTGATTTCATTACAATACACACCCAAATGTGCATGCACTTCCTATTTCTTGTTTGGTTTTGCACATGAATATGATTCCCTCATTTCCTGTCCTCTCTGTTCTACCTTCAGCTGTTGACGCTGACCTAAAGGGAGAGGTGTTAGTTCAGTACTGAGTTGTCAATGCTGACACCCTGTTTAAATCTGCCATATGTGCCTAAAGCTGAGAGTTTGTTCTTTCTGTATCTTTGTATTTAATTTTTTTAACCTTCCATGTACATACGAATTTAAATTAGTTTGATGTCAATTTTTTTCCTATTTCTGAGTCGGACTACTGCTTTTCTTATTACGTGATCTGGTTATGCTTCCTTTGGTGTGAGATGTGAAACGAATGGGACATGGTCATTGATGATGCGTCCGTTCAATCTAGGGGCGGCCAATCATATCCGCAAAGGGACGGAAGCTTTTACTCCAGCCAAGTAGTACCACACCTGATTCAACCAATAAGCTGATTTATTGAAAACTAAGATTAGTTGATCAGGTATCATGTTAGTGCTTGGATAGAAGTAAAGCCTGCACCCCCACTTGTCCATTGCAGATACAGTCGTCCAACCATGCAGCAGCTGCATCTCTCTCACGCCACTCTGCATCTCCCCTTCACATTCCACCTCCCTGCCTTTATTCCGTAGCCTGGTCCCAGATCTGTTTGTGCAGTCTTGCCAACTCAATGACCATAGGAGCTGGTAAAACAGCACAAATAATCCCTGCTCTGACTTTGTAAATAATAAGAATGGTTCTGCAATTATGTACATTTGCCCAAAAAATATAATTAAAAAGAGCAAATAAATATTGAGGGGGGAATGGTGAGAATGTAGTGCAAATATGTATTTAAGGGAAATAAAATTATTCTTTTTCTTGGGGGTTTAAACTGACTTTTGTCTATTGGTGGTTGTAAATGAACTTTCACTCATGCTTACCTATCCTGTACTGCATACAACAATTAGAAGGATTTTGGTTTCAAAAACTTTATTGAAATCCTGTGAAATAAAGCAATGTAGAAAAAGAACATACAAGTATGAATGACCTCATACCAATAAATGTTATGATTAAACAATCACAAAACATCACTCAATGTGCTGACTTATGACACATGATGTGTCTATGATTATCATTCCAACATTCTCCTGATATGGTTTTGATATGAATCTGAAGAACATGGTATAGCCATACAGCTTATGTAGTTTATAAAAAGTTTATAGAAAAGCTGACTGCAGTATCAAATGAATATACATTTCCAGAATATGATAATAGTTAGAGAATGATATAATGCAACATTCACGTCCCCAAAAGTGAGTTAAGAGAAATAGAAAGCATAGACGAATGACAACCAAAATCACAGTTGCAAAATCACAGTTGCTACATAACAAAAAAATCACATTTTAGCATTTGTTGCTCACTGAAGGACTAGAACGTCACCATTTAGAGTAAATCACAAATGGAAATATCAACTCCTGTCGTGCCAATTAATACCAATGAGTCACAGCTTTAGATTCACAAAATACCATAATCTGGCCGAGCACGGACTGCTGAAAACATGAAAAGCAAGAACAAATGTATCACACATGCATGAGTACAACATATTTTCAGACGTAGGAAGAATCATATCGCGAAACAAACATTAAACAAGTACAAAAATACGTAGCTATATGTTAGCCCTTACCTCCTCAAATCTCTTGACTTTCGCCTTAACATGGTAAGGGCAGAACGGCAACTCTAAACACCCTTTCAGAGGAGTAACGTTACAGTTACACACTGGTACCATGGTGATTGGGGTTACAAGTACCATGGCTGTACAGTAATTCTATTTCCTGGGTGTAGGAGGAGGCGGGGGAGCAAAGGGGTACGGAGGCTTCCCTATGAAGCCCATGAGAGGGGGCTGTGGCGGGGCCATCAGCTGGGCCATGAGGGGCTTGGGCCCTGCTGGAGGTGGAGGGGCTGGACCGAACACACCCTGGGGCTGACTGGACTGATTCTGGCCCCCACCACTACTACCCCCAGGGGCCCCGTTAGCTGCCACCCCAGCCCTGGAGCTGTACTGGGTACCTCCACCTCCACCACCACCATAGCTCTGGTACTGGTCGGCCCCCCCGGAGCCGTAACCCCCCCGGCTGTCCCTGCTTCGGTCCCTGTAGGAGGAAGAGGACGAGGACCTAGTGTCTCCGTCCCGACCCCCTCCACTGCGCCCGCCCCGGCTAAAGCTGCTGCCGCGGCTGTGTGGCTTGTTGCCCCCGCCGTCGGAGCGCATGCGACGCTCACACACGTCCTGGAACATCATGTTGGGGTTGTTGGCGCTGGAGCCACTGCCACGGTAACGCATTCTGCCACCTGGAGAAGAACATTCACATAGGAGGATTAGAATGTCATATAATATAAACTGAAACATTTTAGTATAAGAATGTCAAACATCACTGGTTACACAGAACATGTGGCTTATGTTTGGATTTGACATGGTAAAGGTGATAGAATATAATTAAAAACTGTGGTCTAGAAATCACTCTCACCCCTTCCTCAAAATCTGAGCCAGCATAGTATGGTTCGGGTTGGCCCTATAGTGTGAATCAAGCAAAGGTGTAATCAAGCCAGTCTCACCCCCTCCTCCCCCATGTCCAGAGTTAACCAGCTGCAGCAGTTTGGGATTGATGGCCTGCCGGGCCTCCTCCAGGACTCGGACCAGGTCCCTGGCCTGGCGCAGGTTCCCCGGGGTGAAGAAGGTGTAGGCCGTGCCCTTGTTGGTGCTGCGGGCCGTACGGCCGATCCTGTGCACGTAGTCCTCAGACGAGTTGGGGAAGTCGTAGTTGATGACAAACTTGATATCCTCCACGTCTTTGGGGGAAAGTGGTTTTGAGAGGTGGGAGAGGAAGGTGAGGAGGGAGAGATGAGAGAGGAGGGAGAGAAAGGAGGGAGAGAAGGGAGAGGTGGGAGAGGAGGGTGAGGTGAGAGAGGAGGGAGAGAAGGGAGAGGAGGGTGAGAAGGGTGAGGAGGGAGAGGTGAGGAGGGAGAGGTGAGAGAGGAGGGTGAGAGAGGAGGGTGAGAGAATGGGTGAGGAGGGAGAGGTGAGAGAGGAGGGTGAGGTGAGAGAGGAGGGTGAGAGAGGAGCGTGAGAGAAAGGGTGAGGAGGGAGAGGTGAGAGAGGAGGGTGAGGAGGGAGAGGTGAGAGAGGAGGGTGAGGAGGGAGAGGTGAGAGAGGAGGGTGAGGAGGGAGAGGAGGGTGAGGTGAGAGAGTAGGATGAGAGAGGAGGGTGAGGAGGGAGAGGTGGGTGAGAAGGGAGAGGTGAGAGAGGAGGATGAGAGAGGAGGGTGAGATGTGGGTTTGAGGGATTTTTGTATGGTGAGAAAGAAGACAGATGGTATTCAAACAATGCAAAAGCTATGAGAGAAAAGTGTTTGATTATTTAGAATACTATTTCAGATTAATATTTTATAAATATTGATTACCACTTACCTCTCCAATAATAACATAAGAGGAAATATACATTTATCCAAACTGAAGTAGAATAAAAGTTTTAATTCTTGAAGTAAACCTATGAACGTTTTTCAGCTTTGGGTCAAAATATCTTGACCGGAGAGGCCTAGAGGGTTAGTGGTAAACCCCATAAGAATGTGACAAGAGAGTGCCACTTATACAGCATTAGCAGGGCTTCAGTAGAGTTGATGATGTGGCATTTTCTCTGTCTGGACCTTCACCAATTCACAGTTTACGTAATCGTACATAATAGCGTAACTATCATTCAGAACATTTAGTTCTACCATGGTAACATGTTCTATGCTGAGAAATGGTATGAGTATGAGGAAATGAGTGACAGTATACTGTCAACACGATCAGACCGGAAGAGTAAAAAGTGTTTCCAATCTTTCTTTTAAATTCGGATGTTCAAATGACAGTAGAAGGACAAATAAGTCTGTTTCTCATTACAGAAGCTCTGACAACACTGCTGGGTGGGTCCGAAAACAAAATGTCTCCTTGGACCCTTTCCTTGTGTTTTCCATGGTAACAGAGGGAGGCCATTTTACTACTCACAGAACCTGCCAAACAACAATATGTTTCCACCAAGAGAAAATGTGATGGAGTAAATGTTGAAGGACAGAGTTCAACACAATTCCTTCAACAAATACCTTTCTGTGACTGATTTCAATATAGATCGATGAAACTACCTGAATGAGTTGTTGCGACTGGGGAGGTCGTGGAAGAAGTGGTAGGAAAGGGGGTGTTGAGGTACTTACCCCTTTAGAGTTGTTTTACAAAGGTAGCCAGTCACCCCCTGTCCTGTCCTGATCAGCCCTGGTTCGCTTGGAGGCGCTGGGGGGGAGGGAGAGAGGAGGGGGCCCAAACTAGCCCCACGTTTCCCCCTCACCCTTCGCATACACCAGCAACTTCGGACGGGAGCAGAACCGTTAACCCCCCAACGGCCGGTTCTGTTGCTCTCTCGCCGAGTTGCAGGACCTCCTCAAACCGGTCAGGACTCGATCCAGCCGAGCTCCTACCTCTCCCTGTCTGTCTGCCTTTTGGACGGGACAGACAGGCACCTCAGGTTGATCCCAAGGAGAGCTCGCCTGAATCATATACCCTCAGTCTATGATGGGGATCTATGGGGGTGTTTAGGAACCAGATAATCATATACCCTCAGTCTATTGTGGAGGTCTATTTGGAGGTGTTTAGGAACCAGAGAAGGTGGAGAACGGGGGAGGATGTATCCTTCTGATAACTAGCCAAGCCACTAGCTAGCTGCTAATGTGACTGAGGACAGCCCCAGTACTGTTTGACACCAGCATGTGCTGGTGCTGCCTTGTGCTGCACAACCCTGAGGGGGGAGAGAAAAAGAACAAAGATACAGTCATTGGTAGCTTGGCAAATCCAACATGTCTACTTCCCCTTCTCAGTTCCAGGTTTAACCTATTTATTCAGGGAGGTGGAATAGGGCACTACTGTACAAGTTTCAGTGTGGATATGGGGAGAACTGACCGTTGATTTCACTTATAGATAGCCCTAAAACACCCCCTACCTAGACAATACCTGTAGCAAAAAATACTACAGTACAATGAATGACGTAAACATATCTTGAGGAATAATCAAACATATAATACTGAATATTTGGGTTGTTTTCCTTCATGTTTTGGGTTACATCATAAAGGAGACATGAGAGGAGGGTATTGGGGCGAGCATGGGGACATCTGCCCCCCCATCACACCCCCATTCAGGCAGCGTGCCAGAGAGCCCCGGTCGAAGGAAGCTTTGGACTGCAGTAACAAGAAACAGACTGTAAAACATTGTGGAGTTGAAGGCCTGGGGGATTGTGAGGCTACTGATGGTTATACTTTTGCTTAAAAAGTAATTTACAGAAGTCATGCTGTAGAAAGAGTGCTGATTGATTTTTCGTTGTTGTTTAAAGGTTAAATTACACCGCTATTACATGTTTGCAGACAAATGTATACTTTAAACCTGGAAAAGGGGATGGGATATTAGACAACAATAAAAATCACATTTATTACATTTGTGTATATTTTTCTCTGAAAATGTTTTGTTTCTGTGTGTTGGAGAGTGTGTATACAGTCGTGGTCAAAAGTTTTGAGAATGACACAAATACTAATTTTCACAAAGTCTGCTGCCTCAGTTTTGATGATGGCAATTTGCATATACTCCAGAATGTCATGAAGAGTGATCAGATGAATTGCAATTAATTGCAAAGTCCCTCTGTGCCATGAAAATGAACTTAATCCCCCAAAAACATTTCCACTGCATTTCAGCCCTGCCGTAAAAGGACCAGCTGCCATCATGTCAGTGATTCTCTCGTTAACACAGGTGAGAGTGTTGACGAGGACAAGGCTGGAGATCATTCTGTCATGCTGATTGAGTTAGAATAACAGACTGGAAGCTTTAAAAGGAGGGTGGTGCTTGAAATCATTGTTCTTCCTCTGTTAACCATGGTTACCTGCAAGGAAACACGTGCCGTCATCATTGCTTTGCACAAAAAGGGCTTCACAGGCAAGGATATTGCTGCTAGTAAGATTGCACCTAAATCAACCATTTATCGGATCATCAAGAACTTCAAGGAGAGAGGTTCAATTGATGTGAAGAAGGCGTCAGGGCGCCCAAGAAAGTCCAGCAAGCGCCAGGACCGTCTCCTAAAGTTGATTTAGCTGCGGGATCGGGGCACCACCAGTGCAGAGCTTGCTCAGGATTGGCAGCAGGCAGGTGTGAGTGCATCTGCACGCACAGTGAGGCGAAGACTTTTGGAGGATGTCCTGGTGTCAAGAAGGGCAGCAAAGAAGCCACCTCTCCAGGAAAAACATCAGGGACAGACTGATATTCTGCAAAAGGTACAGGGATTGGACTGCTGAGGACTGGGGTAAAGTCATTTTCTCTGATGAATCCCCTTTCCGATTGTTTGGGGCATCCGGAAAACACCTTGTCCGGAGAAGACAAGGTGAGCGCTACCATCAGTCCTGTGTCATGCCAACAGTAAAGCATCCTAAGACCATTCATGTGTGGGGTTGCTTCTCAGCCAAGGGAGTGGGCTCACTCACAATTTTACCTAAGAACACAGCCATGAATAAAGAATGGTACCAACACATCCTCCGAGAGCAACTTCTCCCAACCATCCAAGAACAGTTTGGTGATGAACAATGCCTTTTCCAGCATGATGGCGCTCCTTGCCATAAGGCAAAAGTGATAACTAAGTGGCTCTGGGAACAAAACATCGACATTTTGGGTCCATGGCCAGGAAACTCCCCAGACCTTAATCCCATTGAGAACTTGTGATCAATCCTCAAGAGGCGGGTGGACAAACAAAAACCCACAAATTCTGACAAACTCCAAGCATTGATTATGCAAGAATGGGCTGCCATCAGTAAGGATGTGGCCCAGAAGTTAATTGTCATCATGCCGGATTGCAGAGGTCTTGAAAAAGAAGGGTCAACACTGCAAATATTGACTCTTTGCATAAACTTAATGTAATTGTCAATAAAAGCCTTTGACACTTATGGAATGCTTGTAATTATACTTCAGTATACCATAGTAACATCTGACAAAAATATCTCATAACACTGAAGCAGCGAACTTTGTGAAGACCAATACTTGTGTCATTCTCAAAACTTTTGACCACAACTGTGCATTTCGAATCTGTATGTTGAGCTCTGTAGGAGTGTAAGTGTGCATACGTGAGTGTGTGTGTGTGTATTCAATGTTGAGAAGACATACCCAGACCACGAGATGCCACATCAGTGGCGATGAGGATAGGAGCTTTGCCGCTACGGAATTCTGAAAGTTCAGACAAAATCAAAGAAGATGTCAAGCGGAAGACTGAAAAAGGAAACAAAACTGAAGAAAAAGCAGAAAACATCAAACATAACATAAAAAACATAGTGAAACACATTGCACCAAAGCGGAGCATCCAAACGTAAACATGGCTGTTGAAATGTGACCTACCTGTCAGAACCCAGTCTCTCTCTGGCTGGCTCTTGTCTCCATGGATACACATGGCTGGCCACCTAGAAAACACACCACAACAATGTTGCCATGAGACAGGAGAACAGGACGTGATAAAAAACAGTTAGACGGTTTCGTTACACTCTTATCTGACTAAGTAGCCCAACACACTCCATATGAAACCAAAACCTGACTCTTGTTTTGCATAGTCAGTACTGTGGCTTTGAAAGAAGACTTTAAACCCATTTCTGCAGACTGTGCTTTCCCTCCATCTCTCTCTCTGTCTCACCCATCTCTTCTCATCCTGCGGGTGAGCTCGTCACAGCGCTTCTTTGTCTCCACAAAGATGATGGTCTTGTTCTCCTTCTCTGCCATGATCTCTTCCATCAGCTGGAGCAGCCTGACATCAACAAAAAGACAGAGGAAAGATATTAGGAAAACATCCCTCATCACCGCAATCCCAGGACTGATATTCTCTCACGTTACAAAAACATAGCGTCCTGAACTCTGTTCCTGTCCTTCATAACCAACAATAGATCAAAAGACTGAATACTTTTAAACTACATTGGGTTAATCCCTTCCAGATCAGTGATGATTAAGGAAAGGAGACATGAACAGAACGCAAAACTAGAGATTGGTCTTGTCCATTGGCTGATGGCCTCACTAACTTGTTGTCCTTCTCATTCTCCATGCAGACGTCTACTATCTGCAGGATGTTGTGGTTGGCGCTGAGCTCCAGAGCTCCTACGTTGATCTGGACATAATCCCGCAGGAAGTCCTCTGCCAGTTTACGCACGTCCTTGGGCCAGGTGGCACTCCACATCAGAGTCTGGCGGTCCGGCTGGGGCACAGGGAGAGAATGGTAATGGGGATATTCCTCCTCAGAGGACAATACACTATTATTCTATTCTATAACATGAGTATTTAGTTATTTATGATGGATGAATATTATATCAACTGTCATGAATCTAGATAGATAGATAGTACATGCAGACAGACAGACAGACAGACAGACAGACAGACAGACAGGCAGGCAGGCAGACAGACAGACAGACAGACAGACAGACAGACAGACAGACAGACAGACAGACAGACAGACAGACAGACAGACAGACAGACAGACAGACAGACAGATGATGATCTACCTCCCTCTGTAGTATCCATCTACTTATCCAACCATCCATGAATGGCTATGTATTACACTGTTATAATAATTGCCTAATGCCAGGAGAAGTGTGTGCGGTTTGCTAAGTATGGCATGTGTCTGGCTTACCCTGATCTGGTCCACGATCTTGCGTATCTGTGGTTCGAAGCCCATGTCCAGCATGCGGTCAGCCTCGTCCAGCACCAGGTAGGTGCAGCGCCGCAGGTTGGTCTTCCCTGCCTCCAGGAAGTCTATGAGACGCCCCGGGGTGGCAATGCAGATCTCTGTACCTGTATGGACATAGGACGCAAAGTGTCACAGTTTCAAAATACACGCAAACGCGTCAGAAGAGACCAATTGTGAGATTACTTCCAATACTTGCAACTTTTTCAATCTTGAATACTAGTAACTGAAGGGGAAGTAAAGGAAATTAAGCTAAGCTGGGGTGCCAATCAGGTTTTAGATAATCAGAAGTGGAGAGGTCTTGTCTCTAGTAGGCACAAACAATATAAGTAAGTAAGTAACTTGTAGCAGCATTTAATTCAACCTGCAGCTCCTCACCTCTCTCCAGGTCACGTATCTGCGGTCCCTTCGGTGCTCCTCCGTAGACACAGGTACTCTTGATGCGGGAGGTCTTGCCGTAATCATGAGCCACCTGCTGCACCTGCTGGGCCAACTCTCTGGTCGGGGCCAGGACCAGGCACTGAGGAGAGAGAGAGAGATCAATAGATAGAACCTTTAATAACACATGATACAGTGCCTTGCAAAAGTATACATCCCCCTTGGCGTTTTTCCTATTTTGTTGCATTACAACCTGTAATTTAAATAGATTTTTATTTGGATTTCATGTAATGGACATACACAAAATAGTCCAAGCTGGTGAAGTGAAATGAAAAAAAATTACTTGTTTCAAAAAATTATAAGAAATAAATAAAGGAAAAGTGGTGCGTGCATATGTATTCACCCCCTTTGCTATGAAGCCCCTAAATAAGATCTGGTGCAACTAATTACCTTCAGAAGTCACATAATTAGTTAAATAAAGTCCACCTGTGTGCAATCTAAGTGTCACATGATCTGTCACATGATCTCAGTATATATACACCTGTTCTGAAAGGCCCCAGAGTCTGCAACACCACTAAGCAAGGGGCACCACGAAGACCAAGGAGCTCTCCAAACACATCAGGGACAAAGTTGTGGAGAAGTACAGATCAGGGTTGGGTTATAAAGAAATATCCAAAACTTTGAACATCCCACTGAGCACCATTAAATCCATTATTAAAAAATGGAAAGAATATGGCACCACAACAAACCTGCCAAGAGAGGGCCGCCCACCAAAACTCACAGACCAGGCAAGGAGGGCAATAATCAGAGAGGCAACAAAGAGACCAAAGATAACCCTGAAGGAGCTGCAAAGCTCCACAGCGGAGATTGGAGTATCTGTCCATAGGACCACTTTAAGCCGTACACTCCACAGAGCTCAGCTTTACAGAAGAGTGGCCAGAAAAAAGCCATTGCTTAAAGAAAAAAATAAGCAAACACGTTTGGTGTTCGCCAAAAGCCATGTGGGAGACTCCCCAAACATATGGAAGAAAGTACTCTGGACAGATTAGACTAAAATTGAGCTTTTTGGCCATCAAGGAAAACGCTATGTCTGGCGCAAACCCAACACCTCTCATCACCCTGAGAACACCATCCCCACAGTGAAGCATGGTGGTGGCAGCATCATTCTGTGGGGCCCCATGTAGCTCAGTTGGTAGAGCATGGTGCTTGCAACACCAGGGTTGTGGGTTCGTTTCCCACGGGGGGACAGTATGAAAATGTATGCACTCACTAACTGTAAGTCGCTCTGGATAAGAGCGTCTGCTAAATGACTAAAAATGTAAATGTAAACGTTTTGCCTTGAAGAATTGGCAAAAATCCCTGTGCCTAGATGTGCCAAGCTTATAGAGACATACATTTACATTACATTTACGTCATTTAGCAGACGCTCTTATCCAGAGCGACTTACAAATTGGTGCATTCACCTTATGATAGCCAGTGAGATATACCCCCAAGAGACTTGCAGCTGTAATTGCTGCAAAAGGTGGCTCTACAAAGTATTGACTTTGGGGGGGGTGAATAGTTAGTTTTTTTGTCTTATTTCTTGTTTGTTTCATAAGAAAAAATATTTTGCATCTTCAAAGGTAGGCATGTTGTGTAAATTAAATGATACAAACCCCCAAAAAATCAATTTTAATTCCAGGTTGTAAGGCAACAAAATAGGAAGAATGCCAAGGGGGGTGAATACTTTCGCAAGCCACTGTATATAGCTACAGCATACCATAGGTAGGTCTAAGTACAGCAGAGAAGTTAAGTACACTATAGAAAAGGGTCAAAACAGGCTGGTCTCACAGACCTGAAATATATGAATAAGCAACAGTGTGCAGTTTCCAGATGTGTACTCACAATAGGTCCGTCTCCCCTCTCTAGATAGGGCTGATGGTTGATGTGCACAATGGCAGGAAGCAGATACTGCAAGAAAAGGCGCCAAATAGTACAATGAGGTCATGAGGTATATGTACCAGTCTGACAATCCAGGGACATTAGTCCTCATGTGTCAATATGTCTTTGTGTGTTGCAGCTGTCAATGTTCCTCTGGGAGTTTATGTGTTTTTGTACTGCAGCTGTTGGTGTTGGTGCTTGTGCTTGTGTGTGTGTGTGTGTGTGTGTGTGTGTGTGTGTGTGTGTGTGTGTGTGTGTGTGTGTGTGTGTGTGTGTGTGTGTGTGTGACAGAAAGAAAGACAGATGTTGCAGTTGTCGGTACTGTGTGTGTTGTTGGATTATCATGGCGTCCTTACTGCCAGGGTCTTGCCGGAGCCGGTCTGAGCGATGCCCACCATGTCCCTTCCACTCAGGGCCAGAGGGAAGCCCTGTGCCTGGATGGATGTGGGCTCCTTGAAGTTCTGACTCAGTAGCACATCCATCACATACTCTGTCAGAGCAAAGACAAACAATTAAAGGAACAGTTAGCTATAGCCCAGGGGTGGGCAAACTTTTTGGCTCGAGGGCCGCATCGGGATTTAGAAATTCAACGGAAGGCCGCACAGATTTCTTTTTGACAGATTTTTGTCCAAATCAATTTGCAGGCCATTAGAATTTCTACATACAGTTGATGTTAACATACACCTTAGCCAAATACATTTACACTCTGTTTTTCACAATTCCTGACATTTAATCCTAGTAAAGATTCCATGTCTTAGGTCAGTTAGGATCACCACTTTATTTAAAGAATGTGAAATGTCAGAATAACAGTAGAGAGAATGATTTATTTCAGCTTTTATTTCTTTCATCACATTCCCAGTGGGTCAGAAGTTTACATACACTCAATTAGTATTTGGAAGCATTGCTTTTAAATTGTTTAACCTGGGTCAAACGTTTCGGGCAGCCTTCCACAAGCTTCCCACAATAAGTTGGGTGAATTTTGGCCCATTCCTCCTGACAGAGCTGGTGTAACTGAGTCAGGTTTGTAGGCCTCCTTGCTCGCACACGCTTTTTCAGTTCTGCCCACAAATGTTCCATAGGATTGAGGTCAGGGCTTTGTGATGGCCACTCCAATACCTTGACTTTGTTGTCCTTAAGCCATTTTGCCACAACTTTGGAAGTATGCTTGGGGTCATTGTCCATTTGGAAGACCCATTTGCGACCAAGCTTTAACTTCCTGACTGATGTCTTGAGATGTTGCTTCAATATATCCACATAATCTTCCTTCCTCATGATGCCATCTATTTTGTGAAGTGCACCAGTCCCTCCTGCAGCAAAGCACCCCCACAGCATGATGCTGCCTCCACCGTGCTTCATGGTTGGGATGGTGTTCTTCGGCTTGCAAGCAACCCCCTTTTTCCTCCAAACATAACGATGGTCATTATGGCCAAACAGTTATATTTTTGTTTCATCAGACCAGAGGACATTTCTCCAAAAAGTACGATCTTTGTCCCCATGTGCAGTTGCAAACCGTAGTCTGGCTTTTTTATGGCGGTTTTGGAGCAGTGGCTTCTTCCTTGCTGAGCGGCATTTCAGGTTATGTCGATATAGAACTCGTTTTACTGTGGATATAGATAATTTTGTACCTGTTTCCTCCAGCATCTTCACAAGGTCCTTTGCTGATTTTCTGGGATTGATTTGCACTTTTCGCACCAAAGTACGTTCATCTCTAGGCGACAGAACGCGTCTCCTTCCTGAGCAGTATGACGGCTGCGTGGTCCCATGGTGTTTATACTTGCGTACTATTGTTTGTACAGATGAACGTGTTACCTTCAGGCGTTTGGAAATTGCTCCCAAGGATTAACCAGACTTGTGGAGGTCTACAATCTTTTTTCTGAGGTCTTGGCTGATTTCTTTTGATTTTCCCATGATGTCAAGCAAAGAGGCACTGAGTTTGAAGGTAGGCCTTGAAATACATCCACAGGTACACCTCCAATTGACTCAAATTATGTCAATTAGCCTATCAGAAGCTCCTAAAGCCATGACAACATTTTCTGGAATTTTCCAAGCTGTTTAAAGGCACAGTCAACTTAGTGTATGTAAACTTCTGACCCACTGGAATTGTGATACAGTGAATTATAAGTGAAATAATCTGTCTGTAAACAATTGTTGGAAAAATTACTTGTGTCATGCACAAAGTAGATGTCCTAACCGACTTGCCAAAACTATAGTTTGTTAACAAGAAACGTGCAGAGTGTATGTAAACTTCTGACTTCAACTGTACTTTGTATCTAGTATTTGACGTTCAAGAGTGGCCTGGGGTGTTTAAAAAAATATAAAAATAATAATAATGTGGCCCATGGGCCGTAGTTTGCCACTCCCCTCCCCAATAGCCTATGGGGTTACTGTTTTGTAAGCTTGGGCTGTGTTCCAAGAACTCTTTAAAATGGGTTCAACTTCCTTTCCTCATCTCTTTACTGTCATGACTGCTGACAGGTGAAGGAACAGGTTATAATATAGGTTCAACAAGTGTCAACTGGGATCTACTGTTGTCTACTTACGGGGAAACTGTGCCTGGTGGAAGCTGGTGGTGGCCTTGGGGCAGCCAGTGCCGCTGACTGTGATCTCCTTTCTCCTGCAGAACTCATCTATGTCATACTGCAGACACAGACAACAGAGAATCAACAGGCTCAATAGACACACTATGGATAGCATCCTTCTAAGAACATTTGTATATATTGTGTGTGTGTGTGTGTGTGTGTGTGTGTGTGTGTGTGTGTGTGTGTGTACCTGACTCATGCGCTGGAGCTCTGGGTGCTCGTTGTAGAAGTTCTTCTCAAACTTAGGCAGGTCGTCCAGATCCCACTTCTTCTTGCGAAGGCGTTCTCCAGGGTTCCCAAACTTCTTCATAGGGGGAGGGCCGCCCCAGCTACTGGACCCAAACCGAGGCCTACAGGACAGGCAGGGAGAGGAGTGATGAAAAAGAGGATGAATGATTATCATTAGTAACACTGCAACATAGACACTAAATAGGTCCCTGGCCATTTTAATCTATTTGCAGTAAGTGCAATTTTCCCTGGGTGGGGTGGGGCCCCGCCTATAACTCTGTTGCAAGCAAATAGAGTTGTTTATCATGCACAACTAGAGTTGACGGGCGCGTGCAACTGTCTGAGACACGCCCGTGCACGTAAACATTCAGCAAGATAGTTGTGGTTCAACGAACATCACACAGCATTCCAACATAGCCCCCCGTATCATATATTTAAAAAAAACTTTGGACAGATACTTCCTATATGGCTATAAATATATTTCACATGCCGAAGAAAATATCTGCTTACCCTCTGTCTCGTCCACGGTCTCTATCTCGGTCTCCATACGACGAACTCCCTCTCATGTTGTCAATAGATTCTTGCTTGTAGAAATATTTGAGTTGCACGGTGTTGTGCAGTCTGAATAGCTTATGCAGCAAAAGGAAAGTGCAATAAAGTTTTAGAAAAGACAACACTTACTTACAAACACAAATGAAAAGGTAAGACAAGCCCTGAAATTATGGAACAAGCCAAAACAGAATTTTGTTTTGCAGTTGCTGCTGCACGTGACGTCAACTCCCCTAGTCACTATCTCCCTGTGGACGTACGTTTTTGGGGCGTAACTCCACACGAACAACATGCACGTTTCGTAGCAAAGGAGCGTAGAGCAAATTGGGAATTCTGTGTAGCGTACGTTTACATTTTCTAGTGTTCATGCGCTAATAATATTCCTGTACAGTTGGTGGCAGTAATTCATATTGTGGCAGTAAGTGACATTCTTGAGGAGAAAGCCTACCAAAGAAGAAGAAAATGGATCCAGGAAGTGAAAGCTAGCTAGCCGTCTGTCTTGTGTAATATGTCTAGTTTTCATGTTTCGCGACGATAAATATTTCATTATATTAGGTAGATTTAGATTATAGGAAGAAATGCCTCTGCTAATACAAAATAGAAGAATCGAACGACCAGGTTCGACAGTCGATTTGTTCGCCAGATATCCGCATTTACAGGTAAGTTGACTAGTTAGCCAAGCAAGCTAGCAGCTGTCATATCGTAAGCAAGTCGTCCTTGGTGGAATTAATCACCATTAAGTAAAATAGCACTTGCTTTTCATGCAATATTGACTTGACGTTTTACTCCATTCTTATTTTATACCATAGGAAAACGCCCGAGTATTTAGGTCCAAGACGATTGTAGATGTCGACCCAAAGTGCCTCCTATACATACAGCAAAGAGAGTTTGCAGCCACAACACCAGCGGACAGTGAGTATAAACCTATAGTTAAATCAATATGTCAGCCTAGCTTAACATAGTATATTGTTGCGTCCATAGGCTACCTCTACACTGATAAATTGTAGTAAAAAATCCCCAGCACAGTATCCAGGACCATGACGAAATATGTCCCTCTGTTTCTCCAGACTCTGTCGCTGTCCTTGGTTCTGATGATGCAACCACCTGCCACCTAGTTCTGGTGCGACACACAGGTGCTACAGTTCTCTATTTAATGTATGTTTGTAGATACTATGGTAGCATCACAATATGAGCTTCATAATGTCTGCATTTGTACCATCTTGTAGGAAGCGGAGCTGCTTGCCTTGCTCACTGTGATGGCTCCAGCACGTGGAGTGAGGTTCCCCTCATCGTCAAAGCTGTCACATCTCTGAGCAAGGACCCTGCCAAGGAGGGCAGGTAAGAGATAACACACACATACACACACACACACACGTAATTGGCCCCTTGCTTCTTTTCCTTCAGGCTGGAGCTCCACCTTGTTGGAGGATTTGATGATGAGTCAAAGACGTCCCACAAACTCAGCCTTAGCCTATTGTGTACGTAAAGCTCCTTCTCTTCCCTCCAGTTTGAATGCAACTGTCAAAGTAGCAACACCATTATCAGGCTGCATAGGGAAACTACAACCCTTCTATTGTGTTTTGCAGCGGCCTTCCAGAGACAGAAAGAGGATATTCACCTAGAGACCTGCTGCATCACAGGTACATGTTTACACTATTGTCTGATTATTAGACTGTTATATTCTCTCTCAGCCTGTGTGTTTCTTTATACTACCCAGAGCCATATATGTAGAGAGTTTGGCCAGGTTTTAGAACGGCTGCCATGTTAGCCTTTATTCTCTATATGTTGGTGCCTCTGACAATTCCCTCTGAAATGACCCGCTGTAAACAAGCAAAACAGAGCAGCGAATCTAACAGACGTTTTTATTGATTCGCATTCGGGGTCATGTGTATCCAAGTCTATACTGTGTTGTGGTGTCAACAAATTGCATATCTGCTTTCAGTGGACATCTTCATAGGTTTTGAAAACAATCCGAAATAAACAGCACAACGCGGAAGCGTCAATTATCTCTTCGCAAAGGCTATGGAGGAGAAAGTGGGGCTCTCGGAACATTCAGACAGAAACCACATTGGCCCAACTCTATATATCTGACTCCGCCCCTACCTATCTCAAGACTCTTTCTCTTCTTTCCGCTTGCAGAGATGAATGACAGCTTAGTGGACGGAGCGCACAGACCAGTGGTGTATGGAATAGGTACTATACTGTATCTACACTGCAAATCACATCACCTCTGTGTCACACACAGTTTATAGTATGGCATTGACTGTGTGTTGTGACTGTGTGTCTGCAGGTATAAATATGAAAACAGGGGAGGTGTTCCCTGCCTCGTTCCCTTACAAAGGACCCGCGGAGGAGCTGCGATCTGCACGGACCTTCACTGGGGGCCAGGTAAAGACTTGCGCATAGATATAGAACCTTAAATAGGCTGATGTCATAGAGCCACTATGCATCAGATTGGCAAAATCTGTCAGCAATTTTAGCTGGGGCCTGCTCTAATTGGACCGACAAGTAGAACCAGAATTCCTGTCTACTGATATATTGTCTATGCTCTTGCACTTCATCTCTGACACTACATGAAGGATTGATATAAAGAAAGATCAAAGATGACACATTGAATGGCTTGTGGAGTGTCTGGATAGAACCCATACGTGACTTGCTAACTACATTTCATCAGACAGTCATATAAGATTGTAATTATATCTCCACAGATGGCTGATATATATGACTCGAGCAAAGGAGAAGTGAAGATAGGCCCATGTAAGTGGTCCCCGAATCTGGATATTTCCTTCTGGCTGTCGCAAGACGATGACACCATCTTAAAGGTAAGGTGTAAGGAAATAATACATTACTAATATTGATCCCATAATAACTAGAACTTTAGTTATATGTCCCTTTAAAACCTTATTGACAACCTCTAGTGTGTTATAGTCCCTGTTTCTGTCAACACTTATACAATGAATGTTGCATAGTATGTTATCAGTATACACACTGTGATATGTTACTCCCCCTGTTTTTTTCCCGACCAGTACCTATCCACGTCCCCTATGGCTGAGCCTCCGCACTTTGTCCAGCACATCAAGTCCACCATCCAGTTCCTCCTGGAGCACCCCAGTTCAGATAGCGTCTTCCCTGGAGGACAGCCCCAGCAGTACCGCAGGACAGAGCAAGGGGACTGGGAGAACGTTAACCAGACATAAAAGGCTTGAGTCTCTTCTCCAACGCACTTTACTTTGACTTTCCATGGAATCTGCCCGGAAATGAAATCACTCCTTAACTTCTGGAAGAAAAGACACTGTGACCCTCCTCCTTATGCCATTGTGGGCGGCACATCTGTTATTGTTATTGTTTGTTTGACTCGGTACCGGTACCCCTTGTATATAGCCTTGTTATTGTTATTTTATTGTTGCTCTTTTATTTTTTACTTTATTTCGTAAATATTTTTCTTAACTCTTATTTTTCTTTAAACTGCATTGTTGGTTAAGGGCTTGTAAATAAGCATTTCACGGTAAGGTCTACACCTGTAGTATTCGGTGCATGTGACAAATAAAATTGTATTTGATTTATCCGTGGTGGCTATGTACAGTACAGAGGTATGTGGATTGAACCCAAGTGCTATATCTATGGCCTGTCTGTCTCATAGTTTACCAGACTTTTAATATTTTTTATTTATATATATATATATGTTTTATTTTAAAACAACAATACAGACAATACAAATATCCGCTCCCACAGAGGGTGCTCTGGTCAGAGGGTGCTCTGGTCAGAGGGTGCATTCGCCCCCACCCACCTCGAGACGCCAACAAGGCCCCGCCCCTGGCCCAAAGGGATATTCCAAGGGCGGGAAAAACCAAGCCCCGCCCGACTTCCGGGTGGGCATGGAAGCGAGCGCACCCATAACAACCAGGACCAGCACACACACCGCTCACAGCATGAAGCCAAACCACAAAACATAAATAACGAAAAGCAGAACATACAATAATCACATCCCCACCCTCACCCCTGATTGGAGGACCTTTACCCTGTACATTTATGTATATACTTACTTCAACACTCATCAATTCCAACCTTCAGACAGCCACAGATCAACCCATCTTTCCCATGAAATCATAATTCTACCATTTCTTCTCGCAATACATCCCTCCATTCTCCCATGGTGTCTCACTAGGGACTTCAACCTCCCCATCTGCAACATTTCTGCCAAAATTACCCCAAAAATAAACATTTAATTTTGTTAACCTGACTTGACTGGCTGGCCCCGGTGAAGAGACAGGACAGGCGGAGCTCTATTTTTCATCCCAAATGACACCCTTTTCCCTATATTGTGCAGCCCCATAGGGCTCTGGTCATAGGTAGTGCACTATGTAGGGAATAGGGTGCCATTTGGGACGTATTGTCTCGCTCTGTTACTGATGGTTGTTGGGATGTTTGTGTGGGTAAATGTCTGCACCCACGCGGCCTGTTGGATTGCACAATGTGTTCATCTGTGTCCTACTATGCTATTATCTGGTGTAGTCATGTTATCCAGTAGCTGTAGATGTACCCTGAGTGGACAAAACATTAAGAACACCTTCCTAATATTGAGTTTCACCCCCTTTTGCCCTCAGAACAGTGGCTGCTTGCTGCTTATTTGTATCATTTTAGCTAAGCAGGTTAGGAGAATGAACGTAGCAGGTAAGGACAATGAGGTTAATGTTAGGAAAATGTTACAAGGAAGCAGCATGCTACAAGGAAGCAGCAAACAGCCACGCAAAAAGGTCTCGAGTGGCAACCAATCTGGCCAATTAGCTGTTAGGTTTCCATACACTCACTTATGTTGATCCTCCCACTTATTTAGTAACGCCCACTTTCAAACGCTTGCCCATGACTCAAATTTGCATCAAGAACTAAGGTCTGTCAGTATCGATTTTTCCTCAATCTTGGACATTTTGGAAAACCTTTGAAAAACATATTCACATGAAGCAGGAGTCAAATAACACGGGTATGTGGCACATCTCTTAATTTAGTTAGAGAAAAACTAAGGGATTGGTTAAGAGATGGCTGAGTTATTAATAATTTTACGGGTCCATTGAATTGCTTTGTGAATTAATTTCACAGTGGCCTATCAACTTGAAACTTTTTAGGGCCACCAAAGACATTACCATGATGAACCATGTTAAGGAAACGACTGTATTAACAATTCACTTTTTTTGACTATGTAACACTAATGCTTAAAAGAATCCAGAGTGGATGAGTTTTAGTAAGGTTGGATGTCTTGCGTCCATAGCCATGGTGATCAACTGCACTGATGGAGCAGAAATCACAGAAGATAGATGTGGTAGTTGCAGCAGAGAAATATTTGGGTGTGAGAGATTTTAGTGCAGAAGATCTACAGGAAGTTTTGAGAGAAGGTGTTCCATCCTCCCATGCCGACGCCCTGGTTTAGGATATTTTAGGGCCAAAGTAGTGGGATGGGGTGGTGGGTTTTGGGGGATAGTGTATAGGTGCAGGGTTAGATGGTGGTGCAATTTAAGATTTTCCCATTGCCCCTTTTGTTTTTTATGACCAATGTTCATCCGCACTCCGACCTGCACTCCAACCTGCGAAAGGCAGCAATATGCAACACAGCGTCTAGTCTATTAGAAATTCAGAGAAGAAGAAGATTTAAAAAAAATATATATATTTGTTTTAATTATTATTTTCATTATTATCCCATGTTTATGTGTTTTATGTATTTTGAATTTGGAAGACAAACCGGCTCATTTTCCCTTTGAGGACCCCAGCCAAATAATAGTTATTCAGTGCAACAAAAAAAAGCTAACAATTTACACTGGGCTGAAGATGGACCAGCCTATCAAGCATTTGTAAGAACTCCCCTATGGCCAGGCAACTCTGTATGTCTTTTAATGTGTTCTCTTACTGTTATTCCTGATGTGGAATAAAAACAACAATTCCTAATAGATGGGCCTCCTGTGTCTTTGTTGCTCAATATCCATCCATTGTTTTATTGTTTCTTATAAATTATGAGTTTCTAAATGTGGTTTTTGATTAGATTATTTGCTGAAAATATGTTTTAAATTCATTTTGATTTCTAAGCTATTTAGCCTATACAGTTATTGTAACTTTATTATAGCCGTTTTATTGTAATTATAGGTTTTCACAATATGGTATATTGGCCATATATCACAAACCCCCGAGGTGCCTTATTGCTATAATAAAGTGGTTACCAACGTAATTAGAGCAGTAAAAATAAATGTTTTGTCATACCCATGGTATACCACGTTTTTCAGCCAATCAGCATTCAGGGCTCGAACCACCCTGTTTATAATAAGAGATAATAGACAGTAGACTATTCAAAGTAATTGGCTTGCCATAATTAATATTATGTATTTGGTGAATATGATAATTTACCAGAATACTTGGTACAGCCCAAAAGAGGGTCGCTTTTTTCTACCCAGCTGTTGTTATTATTTGGTACATCCCATTTGCTGACCTGTTCACACAAGATGGCAGCTTCATTGGAAGAAGAATTTGAAGATGCGCCCGATGTGGAGCCTTTAGAACCAACATTGAAAAACATTATAGAGCAGAAATCTCTGAAATGGATATTTGTTGGAGGCAAAGGTGGTGTTGGCAAAACGACATGCAGGTAGGTCGATGCGAAATAGTGCTTTGTCACTATTAGCTAACGTCACTAGCAAAATGAATGGCCTAGCCCTAGCCAAGTATAGCTAGCTAGCCATCTAGCTAGGTAGTGTACCTTGTTTACATACAATAACACTAGCCCGAAGTTCAATTAATGTATTTTTATTGACAGTAATTTACCATCAGCGTAGCTCTTATTTCAGTGGAAAACACAGTGAGCTAACGTTAGCTAGAAAGCTGGTTAGCTAAAATGACAACAATAGCTAGCCAGCTAGCTGTCAAATTCATGAGACTGTCATTACTTGCTACATGTTAGCTAGCAATCCAGCGAGTTAGAAACAGTTCTGAACAATCTTTGATATAAACAGCAAACATCAGGTTAGCAAACTCGGCTATCTATCTAATGTTATGTAGCTAGCTAGTTTTAACTAGATACTACCATCAACTCAACATGGACCATCACTTTCAGGCACCAATTTCAAAATTCGGTGGTTAAATTTGTCAGTTTCATGTGAAACTGATTTTAGTTGAATTGAGAAGACATCATGTTACTAATGTTGTAACGTATAACAATGTTTCTAACTGAAGGGTTGAAGAAGGTAACTGTCTGTCTTGTTTGTCAGTGTTCATGTGTCTGTCTATCAGTGTTCATGTCTGTGGTCATATGTCTGTCTGTGCGTGCTCATGACATTTCTGTCTATGTGTGCTAATGTATCTGTGTGTCCTTTGCCACCACAGCTGCAGTCTGGCTGTCCAGTTGGCTGCGGTGCGCGACAGCGTGCTCATCATCTCCACCGACCCGGCCCACAACATCTCAGATGCCTTCGACCAGAAGTTCTCAAAGGTGCCCACAAAAGTGAAGGGCTACGAGAACCTCTTTGCTATGGTATGTCAGCCTTAGACCCAGTCTCTCTGCCATAGTTTTTTCTGTCTACCCTACAGACTGGTGATGTTGCTCTCTGCAGTTTGCACTCTCTTACTAGGTTTTGAGAATGATTAGAGGCAAAGAGCTGATTTGTCAGACTACCTCCTCACAAATATGTTAATAGAAGTCGACTTAGGAGCCTATGTTGACTTGAGGGTGACATTCAGCCAGCTATGTTTGGAGAATGACACACGCATCACATGTGACTGTAAACTCTTGATTCACACAATAGTGTCAGTGTTTCACATACACAATAGAAATAGACAATCTAGTCATCAGTATAAAAAAAAGTATTGTAAGCAAAGCCTGTTTTTCCCTAAGATGGCGATTTTTCTTTCCTCCTGTGTCTTGCCCTGACGTCTGCTGTGTCCGTGTTGTCTGTCTGTCTGTCTGTCTGTCTGTCTGTCTGTCTGTCTGTCTGTGTGTCTGTGTGTGTCTGTTGTGTGTGTGTGTGTGCGCTCCTGCAGGAGATTGATCCCAGCCTGGGCGTGGCGGAGCTCCCAGATGAGTTCTTTGAAGAGGACAACATGCTGAGTATGGGCAAGAAGATGATGCAGGAGGCCATGAGCGCCTTTCCCGGCATCGATGAGGCCATGAGCTACGCAGAGGTCATGAGGTATGGAGACACACACACACCGAGGTCATGAAGTCAACACTTAATGGCCATCCACATAGTTATCGATACACGTTATGCTTTGAGTGCTTTTAAAAGTTATTTAAATTCAGTCAATCATTGGTTATGTTCAGTTTCTGTGATATAATGCACCATATCCATGGATGATAGTGTTGCTGTTGGTCTGTACTTGTGGTGGTAGGAATTAGTTGGGCTGATATTATTGGGCTTTATTGTCACCCGAATCAAATTCATACATCTGGGTTAGCTTAACCCTTCTCCTACAATTTCCACGGCCATAATAGAAAAAATCCCCATCAAAATCTGTCAGTTTAAACTAGAGATATTTTTTGCATGGGCTGAGTCTCAATCCAGCGCATCCGCCGATATCGCCCTTCCTCACCTGCGGTGAAAGGTGGCAGAGCTAGAGCGTGTTTGTCAGACCATTAGACATCCTGAAAATCGATCTTCTCACGAATGTCTGTAGTGTCTGAACGGTTTGGCCTGCAAACTATGAGACTCTCGCGAACACGATGGTGTTCTCCGTTTTGCTCTATGACCCCCACAAGCGTCACGGGACTCACCTGAAGTCGGTACAGCCTCTTCTGCCAACTTCTGTCTGTAGCGTCCAAACAGTTTGGGCTACACACTAATATGACCCCTCTGTGGGAAAGTGAGTCTCTCACAAACACGTAAATGTCTCTAGGACGCCCACAAGCCTCACAAGACTTGTCTGAAGGTCCCCTGTATCAGTTTAAAAAATGAATGGAAGTATATATGGAGATAGTTTAGTGCCTAAAATAAGGAGTTAAATACATGTATTTTTTTATTTATAAAAATAGATCTTTCTTATATCTCTCAGATATAGGACAGACACTTTAGAACAAACTTCCTTAGTATAATATTTTGTACTATTTGTTCCAAGTAGTGAATCTGTTATTATAGCGAGGACCAAGTTTGGGAGACCCTGCCTTAAGGGGTCTTAAAATTCAAAATCAATTATCCTTGGTATGGCCATCTTAAAACAAATCTATATGTTAGCTTAGTAGAACCCCCCCCCTCTGCCAGCTTAGAAACTAGAGGGTTAATAAGGTTATATTGACAAATTCCACAGTGTTCCTCAGTCAGACTCTTTTCCTCTCTGTTCAGGTTAGTGAAAGGCATGAACTTCTCTGTGGTGGTGTTCGACACTGCCCCCACTGGCCACACGCTACGTCTGCTCAACTTCCCCACCATAGTGGAGAGAGGCCTGGGACGACTCATGCAGATCAAGAACCAGATCAGTCCCTTCATCTCACAGGTAAGGCCTGCTGACCCTAAACCAGATCAGCCCCTTCATCTCACAGGTAAGGCCTGCTGACCCTAAACCAGATCAGCCCCTTCATCTCACAGGTAAGGCCTGCTAACCCTAAACCAGATCAGACCCTTCATCTCACAGGTAAGGCCTGCTAACCCTAAACCAGATCAGCCCCTTCATCTCACAGGTAAGGCCTGCTGACCCTAAACCAGATCCTTCATCTCACAGGTAAGGCCTGCTGACCCTAAACCAGATCAGACCCTTCATCTCACAGGTAAGGCCTGCTGACCATAAACCAGATCAGTCCCTTCATCTCACAGGTAAGGCCTGCTGACCCTAAACCAGATCAGCCCCTTCATCTCACAGGTAAGGCCTGCTGACCCTAAACCAGATCAGCCCCTTCATCTCACAGGTAAGGCCTGCTGACCCTAAACCAGATCAGCCCCTTCATCTCACAGGTAAGGCCTGCTGACTGTTGATTTGTTTCAGTGTTAAGCCTTAAGCTCTGTTGGTATTGTTCAGAGTTGCTGTCTGTGTCTGTCTGTCGAGGCCTACGGTAGCATCAGTTCTCTTATTATTGCCACTTGTGCATGATCCTTCTCTCTAGTTCTCGCTCGCTCTCTCTTTCTCCCCCGTAGATGTGTAACATGCTGGGTCTGGGGGACATGAACGCGGACCAGCTGGCCTCTAAGCTGGAGGAGACCCTACCAGTCATCCGCTCTGTCAGTGAGCAGTTCAAAGACCCTGTAAGTCAGACCATCACAGACCCATTTAGAAACACACACCTCCATAACAATGCTTTTCCTAACATCATTGCTCTAGGAAAACATTGAGATGTATATACACCTACATTATGTTCATTTGAATGATAACCACTCTACTTCACTATATGGAGTTATTGGAGTATTGTCACTGAGTATTGTGTGTTAATTACTGTTGTTGGAGTCAGTATAGTGACTGTCTATGTCTCTACTTGTGTTTGACGCCTCTCGCCCCCCCCCCCCCTCATAGGAACAAACAACGTTTATCTGTGTGTGCATCGCCGAGTTCCTGTCCTTGTACGAGACGGAGCGTCTGATCCAGGAGCTGGCCAAGTGTCGCATCGACACGCACAACATTATCGTCAACCAGCTGGTGTTCCCAGACTCAGACCGGCCATGCAAGATGTGCGAGGCCCGCCACAAGATCCAGTCCAAGTACCTGGACCAGGTAAGAGAGAGAAAAAAGCACTGCATAACTATTCTTCATGTTAGCAGTTGTCTGTCACCATGTGATATGCCCCTAAAGTGGTGTCCTATCCCCTAAAATTATGTCCTAACCTCTATTCTCTGTCCCAGATGGAGGATCTATATGAAGATTTCCACATAATCAAGTTACCGCTGCTGCCCCACGAGGTACGGGGGGCCGAAAAAGTCAACACCTTCTCAATGCAACTCCTGGAGCCCTACATCCCCCCTACCAAGTGATTGACCTCTGACACCCAGTCGCAGTCTGAACTCACCATCTCCATCCCCTTGACCCCAGCCTCACTCCTGCATTACAGCAACTCAGCAAGACCATCCCCATCCTCTTCATCTTCGGAACCTACACCGTTCCAGCAAGAATGACACACACACACACATACTGGGGGTGGAGAACACAAGGACACACAACCACCTGCTCCAGTTGTAGGCCTACAGTCTAAAAGAGAAAGGAGGATCCACACGTGATTTCTCTCGATCTTCTCTCACTTTTCTCTATCACTCTTATCTATACCATTCTCATATCTCACCAGGGAAAAGATGAACTATTCCTAAAGCATTTAACTTTTCCCAGAGGAACACTCAAGGCCCCCCCTCTCCCTTTCTCCTCTCCTCCTCTGCCTCCCTCCATCCTCCTCTTCTCTCCATCCTCTTCTTCTCTCCATATTCCAGCCTCAGTAATGTACAAGTGAAAGTATCCTTGATGGCTAAGTTTGGTGTCTGGTGCCACTGCTGTGTGTTGCAGTTATAAAACAGCTTTGAGACGATCGACTGCATCTTCGGTTTTTACCATTTAATTGGAGTGTGTCGGTTTGGTTTGCGTCTGAAATGGCACCCTATTCCCTGTTTAGTGCATTGCCACACATTTTGACCAGGGCCCTGGTCAAAAGTAGTGCACTATATAGGGAATAGGGTGCCATTTTGGATGCACATTCTGGTCAAAAGTAGTGCACTATATAGGGAATAGGGTGCCATTTTGGATGCACATTCTGACTTCTTAATGCCCTCCATTGTGGGAATGGAGAATGATATGAGTGGTGGGAAAGTTTTGTGTCTGTTTTGGATGAAGGTGGGTGTGTTATGCAGGGTGAGGTCTTACTACCGCAGAGTGAATAGTCACTATGAAGAGGGATATAGGCCTAGAGGGAAGGGTAGGGGTTTTCAGATCATGTTATATTTTTGTCCTATCAGTCCACTGACCAGCCTTAGAAGGGCATTTGAATAATTGAGTAATAATAGCATGGACATACTTAACTATATTATTTGACCAAAATGTTCTCACGCACCACGTGTTTATGGTGTAAATAGCATGTCCACACCTATATTTAGTTCAGTTCTTGGATGAAGAAATTATATTTATTGATCACTGGGCAGTGTCATTCATCTATAATCTACAGTATCAGATGGCTACTTGTAATTATTTTATGCCAATCTCATTGTTTTCCTAACTCTGATTATAATAGGAGGTCCCTGCAGCAGTCTTTGTATAAAGCTTTTAAAGTGCTACTTTTCCCTCTAGCCTGGTTGAACCAGACTGAATGCCGCACTCACCATTGACTACCATTGAGTGCAGTGTTCACTCTGGTTTAACCAGGCTAAGTCCCCCCCACCTCATCCTTTCTTTCTCCCTGGCTGTGTTGGAAATGGCAGCCCTGGGCCCTGGTCAAAATTAGTGCACTATATAGGGAATGGCATGCCATTTCAGACACACCCTGTCTGTTGTGTAGAGGGCTCTCTATTCGGGTACACCGAGTGATGTTAGATGGCTACTTGGCTTAATGAATGCCTTATTAGTGCATTATAATATACAATTGATTACTGAATGTTGATTGGTACCCTGTTGAAAGAAAGATTGGTTCATTATTTAGGTCATATTTAGATAACATCATTGAGTGTTGGATTTTTAAGTGTTGCCTGCATTTTTGCATTAGTGCACAATTGGCACAGCTTCTTTCTTTCTCATCCACATGCAAAATGTCCCACTAGCTGTCAATTTGACTTGTCTTGAAGATATACACACACCACATAAAAAGTGGTCATTATACTTCCAACTATAGCCCCATAATCTCTGCAGCAGCAAGACAAGTCTTGGAAGGGTCCTTAGATTTTATTTTGTCCATGCAATGGTATTAATGCTTCAAGTTATGCATATTTCCCCCCTAGGCAATTATGTTAAAGTTAAAAAATAAAACACAAACATGTTTAATTCGCAGGGGCATTTTTGGTTACTTGTGTTTTTATTTATTAACACAGCTTTCATAACCAAATAATGTTACAAACTACAATACAGACACTGTGATTGGGTCCCAAGTAGCCCCTAAGTAGTGCTCTAGGAAGCAGGCAGCCCCAAGATGCAGCCGGGACACGCATGGATGGTCTACAGTACAGCATGCCTTGTTGAACTACAGATTCGCCTTGACAGGTCCTGACTTTGTGGGTGACTTCTATGCTCAGAACCTGCAAATAACAAGCCTCCCATTGAGTTGATACAGTGGTTTGTAGAATTCATTCAAATTTGTCAATGGACTGGAAAAAAACGCTTGCCTCGATCAAAACACAAATATAATGCATCAAACTTTCTAATATGCACAATTTAATAAATATTGCCATACTGTTACATGGTTTAGTGATTTTTAATCAGTGACAGTCTATGACTATTTCCAGTTTTCCAAGGCTATGTGGGTTTTTTCTTGTTTTTACACACTTGCGCTTTTGACATTGTGTACCTCTCGGTGGCCTGTCGCTTGTGGTCCATCACCGATTTCAAATGCACTGTGCAGAAGCTCGCTCTCCCAGTAGGGAGCATGTACTAACGAGCTCGGTCTCCCTCCCATTTTCGGGATTTACCCCGGGGCGCTCTAACCATTGAACGCACTGCTGAGGCTCCAGCATCCAAGGAATACCCTCTACTGCTGCCTTCTTTTACTGTATGATGTCTCGGCCGAATGGGTTATCAACGATGGACGTAGAATGGTTAGTAGAGAATATTAAGGTTGTAAAGATTTATTAGGCTATGAAATATGTAAGGGTTTTGCCAGTGCCCAGCAACAATGTTAAGCGCGGGGATTGTTGATTAACCTGAACCTGCAAACACCCCAAAGATCCACTCACTGCACAACAGTAGACTAGAAGTAATATAATTGTTCTCATATCTGTCCTAAATTTGTCCATCGAACTAGATGTTTTCGCAAAGGCTAAATGTAACCGGTTCTGTACAGGTACCTTTCTGCGTTGTGTTCTGGTGAGGTGTAGCTGGAAGGGAAGGGAAAGCTCTGGACACAATTCTGCCGGTTGTCTCTCTTTTAATGACTGCATGGAATGGATACAAATGCAAGGCAACCATTAATGCTGCAGTCTGGACTCTCATACATAAATATATTTGCCTCTCCTCATCACGCTTTGAGCAAACTCACATCAACAAAAAATGCATTGTACAAAATGTACATGTTAATATTTTCAAAAGACTCAAGTTTAATTTTATAAACATTGTACACCAACCAATACACTAATAATTTGCTAATAAGTGCTAAATATTTATTTGAGTGTACTATTATAGCCGAGGCATACTAATGCGGCAACAACGCCATTCCTGACATGACCGGACAGGTAACAAAATGAACGACAGCTAACTAGGCACATAAACATGAAATACAAAAACGTTACATTTCACAACAAACCTGCATGGAATGGATACAAATGCAAGGCAAACGTTAATGCTGCCGTCTGGACTCTCATACATAAGTACATTTGCCTGACAAAATCGTCAGAAAACTCACGCAGTCTGTACCTTAAAGAGACCCTCTCCCGCACCCAAAGCTGTAGCTGGGCTTGCCTTGCAAAGTTGCAATGAAAGTTGCACTCGAACATTATTCCCATTCACGCTCATATATATTCCTACCAACAGTAGTGCAACAACACTTAATCAATGATGATATGTTTTTTTTGTGCATTTGTGAACATTTGCTAACACGTGCATCCAAAAGACCGGGGCATACATAAACACATACCTCTCCTCATCATGCTTTGAGCAAACAGGAGTAAAAGCATGGTTGCCGTTGATGACATCACAACATCAACACAATTTAGAAAATAAATACAATAAAATAGTTCACTCTTGAAAGTAGTGTAATACATCTGAAAATAACCTTAAAATAATAAATGAAAATAAATATGAGGGTTTTTCGGTGAAATAGCCTACATAAAGTATATTTTACACCTGTTACATAAACACATTTTTGTGGAGGGGTTTTCTTTCCATTTCCCTTGATTAATAGAAACAAAACTAACACAATATATGTTTTCCGATAGATCGTTTTTTTATTATTATAGAATAACTGATAGATGACATCATGACGGTCACCTACACTGCTCAAGTTGCCAATGCGCGCTTCTGCGGGTTCTCCAAACTGCTCCTAGCCTGGAGGGGAAGCATCTACAAGGTCTTATGGAAGGAGTTCCTTGCTTTCTTCGCCATGTACACTGCCATCAGTGTCACTTACAGGTATGAGAACTTGGCTACCAAGTTTACATCATTATTTGAACTTTCCATTATTATTTGAAGATTTCAATTTGTTTTAATTGGTCCACATTATTATGTAACGTTTTCATTTTCAGATTCTTCCTCTTTGATGACCAGAAGAGGTATTTTGAAAAATTGGCAATTTACTGCAACCACTATGCCAGTCTCATCCCCATGTCTTTTGTGCTAGGTGGGCAATATTACCAAATCAATAACACAGATTCTATTCTAATATTCTTGTATTCTAACATTCTTATATTCTATAAGAAAATACTAATACTCTAAAGAGAGTAATAAACCACCATTCATTACAGAAACATTTGCTGCTGTTTTCCAGGTTTTTACGTGACACTGGTGGTGAACCGCTGGTGGAATCAGTACACCCGCATCCCATTACCTGACCGCCTGATGTGCGTGCTCTCGGGCGGCCTGCAGGGCGTGGACGAGCGCGGGCGGCTGCTGCGACGCACCATGATGCGCTATACAAGTCTGTCCGCGATACTGATTTTGCGCTCAGTCAGCACCGCAGTGTTCAAACGCTTCCCGACCATGGACCACGTCGTGGAAGCAGGTAAATGTGTCATTCAGATGCAGCTAAGAGTTTGCCTTTGAGGAGAAATTGCACTTTGCAGATTTTGCCTTCAAGGAAAAATTGCACTTTGCAGATTTTCAGAATTCAAACCATTAAGACACAGGAAAGTAGCCTACAGTGTACAACTGGAGACACCATACCACTTGCAGTTTTGTCCCACATCCTGTGACTTCCAAACACATACCTATAGTATATGCAGCGGTCTAGCAGAGGTGAGTCGGACTCACGCTCTGGTGATGAGGTAGCCCTGCCTGCGACTTTAATCAGTGTCACCCTCAGCCCAAGAGGGAATTACCTCTTGGCCTAATTAAGATGTTGGGTTTCAAAGCAGGACATCGGGGTTCAGACCCCACCTGTGACAGATACACTCCCCTCTCCTCAGGGTTCATGACCAGGGAGGAGCGGAAGAAGTTTGAGAGCCTCAAATCCCCCTATAACAAGTACTGGATGCCCTGTGTGTGGTTCACTAACCTGGCCGCCCTGGCCCGCAGTGAGGGCAGGATTAAGGACGACAGCACCCTCAAACTAGTGCTGGAGGTAGTCTATAATGCAACACACATAATACAACATAGTTATAAACCACATATGTCAATATTATGACATGAATAAGCTATACCCGACTTACATACTGACTGAACCTTAAACAAAAACAATACATTCAACAAAAACAATAACTTAAACATGTGTGTTTGTCTGTTTATGTCGGCAGGAGCTCAATCATTTCAGAGGGAACTGCAGTATGCTTTTCCATTACGACATGATCAGTGTTCCCCTGGTCTACACTCAGGTTTGTGTGTGTGTGTGTGTGTGTCTGTGTTTGCATGCAGGTGCTTCAATCTTTGTAGAATTGTCTCAGTCGGCATCACTCATTCTGTGTCCTATGTTCTCGTCTCCACCGTCCCTATAGGTGGTGACTCTGGCCGTGTACAGTTTCTTCTTCGTGTGTCTGATAGGACGTCAGTTCCTGGACCCCACTCAAGGTTACCTGGGTCATGACCTGGACCTGTACGTCCCCATCTTCACTCTGCTACAGTTCTTCTTCTACGCTGGCTGGCTCAAGGTCAGTGGGAATTCATGGTTGTGTTCTCTAGGTACCAAATGAAAGAAACTCAGACTGAAACAGGGAAGGGCTACAAAAACAAACAATTGTTATTTATTTTTCCCGTTGCAAAACATTTACTTTGCGTGCCCCAATGAACATGACCGATTTGTTATGTTTTTCAGGTAGCAGAGCAGTTGATAAACCCATTTGGAGAGGACGATGATGACTTTGAGACCAACTGGCTGATAGACAGGAACTTCCAGGTTTATATTGAATCACACATGTATTGCTATCCTTCTCACAACCCCCCATTGTTATCTTAGATGTAGTATATGCATGCATGTGTAGTGGGGTAATATTTTATATACAGTGCATTCAGAAAGTATTCAGACCCCTTGACCTTTTCCAAATGTTGTTATGTTACAGCCTTATTCTAACATTTATTATTTTTTTATTCCCCTCATCAATCTACACACAATACCCCATAATGACAAAGCGAAAACAGGTTTTTAGAATTTTTTGCAAATGTATTACAAATAAAAAACAGAAATACCTTATTTACCTAAATATTCAGACCCTTTGCTATGAGCCTCGAAATTGAGCTCAGGTGCATCCTGTTTCCATTGATCATCCTTGAGATGTTTCTACAACTTGATTGGAGTCCACCTGTGGTAAATTCAATTGATTGGACATGATTTGGAAAGGCACACCTGTCTTTATAAGATCCCACAGTTGACAGTGCATGTCAGAGCAAAAACCAAGCCATGAAGTTGAAGGAATTGTCTGTAGAGCTCCGAGACAGGATTGTGTCGAGGCACAGATCTGGGGAAGGGTACCAAAAGATTTCTGCAACATTGAAGGTTCCTAAGAACACAGTGGCCTCCATCATTCTTAAATGGAAGAGGTTTGGAACCACCAAGACTCTTCCTAGAGCTGGCTGCCCGGCCAAACTGAGCAATCGGGGGAGAAAGGCCTTGGTCAGGGAGGTGACCAAGAACCCGATGTTCACTCTGACAGAGCTCCAGAGTTCCTCTGTGGAGATGGGAGAACCTTCCAAAAGGACAACCATCTCTGCAGCACTCCACCAATCAGGCCTTTATAGTAGAGTGGCCAGACGGAAGCCACTCCTCAGTAAAAGGCACATGACAGCCCGCTTGGAGTTTGCCAAAGGCACTTAAAGTACTCTAAGACCATGAGAAACAAGATTCTCTGGTCTGATGAAACCAAGATTGAATTCTTTGGCCTGAATGCCAAACGTCACGTCTGGAGGAAACCTGGCACAGTCCCTACGGTGAAGCATGGTGGTGGCAGCATCATGCTGTGGGGATGTTTTCCAGCGGCAGGGACTGGGAGACTAGTCAGGATTGAGGGAAAGATGAACGGAGCAAAGTACAGAGAGATCCTTGATGAAAGACAATTTTTTAAAAAATCGGTAGATTTTTTATCCATGAATTTTCACAATGTGTTGCCAATGCATTTTGGCCATATTTTATTTTTTTGAAAAAGTGAAAGGGTATGAATACTTTCCGAATGCACTGTATATGATATTATAAATACATCACATGCGACCCGTAATAAGACTAAGCAATTAGCCCATTAAATAATTAAATGACTCCATAATATAAATAGCAATATGCAAGAATATGGTTAAATCATGTGCAATCAAGTATTATTCGTTTAGCTGACTAATCAATCAATTTCAATTTTATTTTATATAGCCCTTCTTACATCAGCTAATATCTCGAAGTGCTGTACAGAAACCCAGCCTAAAACCCCAAACAGCTAGTAATGCAGGTGTAGAAGCACGGTGGCTAGGAAAAACTCCCTAGAAAGGCCAAAACCTAGGAAGAAACCTAGAGAGGAACCAGGCTATGAGGGGTGGCCAGTCCTCTTCTGGCTGTGCCGGGTGGAGATTATAACAGAACCATGCCAAGATGTTCAAAAATGTTCATAAGTGACAAGCATGGTCAAATAATAATCAGGAATAAATCTCAGTTGGCTTTTCATAGCCGATCATTAAGAGTTGAAAACAGCAGGTCTGGGACAGGTAGGGGTTCCATAACCGCAGGCAGAACAGTTGAAACTGGAATAGCAGCAAGGCCAGGCGGACTGGGGACAGCAAGGAGTCACCACGGCCGGTAGTCCCGACGTATGGTCCTAGGGCTCAGGTCTCTCAGTTGGCTTTTCATAGCCGATCATTAAGAGTTGAAAACAGCAGGTCTGGGACAGGTAGGGGTTTCGTAACCGCAGGCAGAACAGTTGAAACTGGAATAGCAGCAAGGCCAGGCGGACTGGGGACAGCAAGGTGTCAGCATGCCCGGTAGTCCTGACGTATGGTCCTAGGGCTCAGGTTCTCAGAGAGAAAGAGAGAACGAGAGAATTAGAGAGAGCATACTTAAATTCACACAGGACACTGGATAAGACAGGAGAAGTACTCCAGGTATAACCAACTAACCCCAGCCCCCCGACACATAAACTACTGCAGCATAAATACTGGAGGCTGAGACAGGAGCGGTCCGGAGACACTGTGGCCCCATCCGAAGAAACCCCCGGACAGGGCCAAACAGGAAGGATATAACCCCACCCACTCTGCCAAAGCACAGCCCCCGCACCACCAGAGGGATATCCTCAACCACCAACTTACAATCCTGAGACAAGGCCGAGTATAGCCCACAGAGGTCTCCACCACAGCACAAACCAAGGGGGGGCGCCAACCCAGACAGGAAGATCACGTCAGTAACTCAACCCACTCAAGTGACGCACCCCTCCTAGGGACGGCATGAAAGAGCACCAGCAAGCCAGTGACTCAGCCCCTGTAACAGGGTTAGAGGCAGAGAACCCCAGTGGAGAGAGGGGAACCGGCCTGGCAGAGACAGCAAGGGCTGTTCGTTGCTCCAGAGCCTTTCCGTTCACCTTCACACTCCTGGGCCAGACTACACTCAATCATATGACCTACTGAAGAGATAAGTCTTCAGTAAAGACTTAAAGGTTGAGACCGAGTCTGCGTCTCTCACATGGGTAGGCAAACTGTTCCATAAAAATTGAGATCTATAGGAGAAAGCCCTGCCTCCCGCTGTTTGCTTAGAAATTCTAGGGACAATTAGGAGGCCTGCGTCTTGTGACCGTAGCGTACGTATTGGTATGTACGGCAGGACCAACTCGGAAAGATAGGTAGGAGCAAGCCCATGTAACGCTTTATAGGTTAACAGTAAAACCTTGAAATCAGCCCTTGCCTTAACAGGAAGCCAGTGTAGGGAAGCTAGCACTGGAGTAATATGATCAAATTTCTTGGTTCTAGTCAGGATTCTAGCAGCCGTATTTAGCACTAACTGAAGTTTATTTAGTGCTTTATCCGGGTAGCCGGAAAGTAGAGCATTGCAGTAGTCTAACCTAGAAGTAACAAATGCATGGATTAATTTTTCTGCATCATTTTTGGACAGAACATTTCTGATTTTTGCAATGTTACGTAGATGGAAAAAAGCTGTCCTTGAAACAGTCTTGATATGTTCGTCAAAAGAGAGATTACATTTTAGTCATTTAGCAGACGCTCTTATCCAGAGCGACTTACATATATATATATATATATATATTTTTTTATACTGGCCCCCTGTGGGAAACGAACCCACAACCCTGGCGTTGCAAACGCCATGCTCTATCAACTGAGCTACATCCCTGCCGGCCATTCCCTCCCCTACCCTGGACGACGCTGGGCCAATTGTGCGCCGCCCATGAGTCTCCCGGTCGCGGCCGGCTGCGACAGAGCCTGGATTCGAACCAGGATCTCTAGTGACACAGTTAGCACTGCGATGCAGTGCCTTAGACCACTGCGCCACTCAGGAGACTCAGGGTCAAGAGTAACGCCGAGGTCCTTCACAGTTTTATTTGAGACGACTTTACAACCATCAAGATGAATTGTCAGATTTAACAGAAGATCTCTTTGTTTCTTGGGACCTAGAACAAGCATCTCTGTTTTGTCCGAGTTTAAAAGTAGAAAGTTTTCAGCCATCCACTTCCTTATGTCTGAAACACAGGCTTCTAGCGAGGGCAATTTTGGGGCTTCACCATGTTTCATTGAAATGTACAGCTGTGTGTCATCCGCATAGCAGTGAAAGTTAACATTATGTTTTCGAATAACATCCCCAAGAGGTAAAATATATAGTGAAAACAATAGTGGTCCTAAAACGGAACCTTGAGGAACACCGAAATGTACAGTTGAGATCAAGGAATAGCCATGAAAAGCCAATATCAAAGCAAGTATGATTTAATAACTTTGTAAAATGAATGGATTCACATACAAGGCATAAAGCTTAAGTTACAAGGCAATACTGACATTAACAAAGCATTAGTCTAGGTATATAGATCCAGTGGTGGAAAAAGTACCCAATTATCATGCTTGAGTAAAAGTAAAGATACCGTCATAGAAAATGACTCAAGTAAAAGTGAAAGTCACCCAGTAAAATAATACTTGAGTAAAAGTCTAAAAATATTTGGTTTTAAATATACTTAAGTATCAAAAGTAAATGTAATTGCTAAAATATACTTAAGTATCAAAAGTAAAAGTACTCCCCAAAACGACCTAAGTAGTACTTTAAAATACTTTTTACTTAAGTACTTTACACCACTAAGGTTAACTTACAAACAAAGCATGAACAAAACCTAGGAAATGAGAATTGATCATACAACCTTCCTCCATGGACTGGATACAGGATAAGACAGAGAACAACCTTGATTCCATTTATAACATCTGAAGGTTTAACCTTTCAACCCAAAACCAACCAACGATGCCAAGTTTACAGTAACTTGACCACCGCCAGGCCCAATCTCCACAGGGTGTCACAGCATTTAAAGGCATGTTGTGTGGCGGATGAGACCAATGTAAATGAGACAAATTCCTCAGAGGACCGTAAAATCCATTTGCATAGAGTAATTTTGAGTTCACCCTGTACAGATATGGCTATGCAAAGTTGCTGGGTATTGGCGGGACCTGGAACATGCTGCCGTACATGTCGATCCAGAGCATCCCAAACATTCTCAATGGATGACATGTCTGGTGAGTATGCAGGCCATGGAAGAACTGGGACATTTTCAGCTTCCAGGAATTGTGTACATATCCTTGCGACATGGGGCCATGCATTATCATGCTGAAACATGAGGTGATGGCAACGGATGAATGGCACGACAATGGGCCTCAGGATCTCGTCACGTTATCTCTGTGCTTTCAAATTGCCTTCGATAAAATGCAATTGTGTTCGTTGTCTGTAGCTTATGCCATAACCCCACTGCCACCATGGGGCACTCTGTTCACAACGTTGACATCAGCAAACCGCTCGCCCATATGACACCATACATACTGTCTGCCATCTGCCCGGGTACAGATGAAACCGGGATTCATCCGTGAAGTGCACACTTCTCCAGCGTGCCAGTGGCCGTCAAAGGTGAGCATTTGCCCACTGCAGTCAGGTCAAGACCCTGGTGAGGACAACAAGCACGCAGATGAGCTTCCCTGAGATGGTTTCTGGCAGTTTGTGCAGAAATTCTTCGGTTGTGCAAACCAGTGGAGGCTGCTGAGGGGAGGACGGTTCATAATAATGGCTGGAACGGAGCGAATAGAATGGCATCAAACACATGTAAACCACGTGTTAGATGTATTTGATACCATTCCACTTATTCTGCTCCAGCCATTACCACGAGCCCGTCCTCCCCAATTAAGGTGCCACCAAACTCCTGTGATGCAAACCCACAGTTTCATCAGCTATCCGGGTGACTGGTCTCAGACAATCCCACAGGTGAAGAGGCCGGATGTGGAGGTCCTGGGCTGGCGTGGTTACACGTGGTAATGCCAAATTCTCTAAAATAACTTTGGAGGCGGCTTATGGTAGAGAAATGAACATTACATTCTCTGGGAACAGCTCTGGTGGACATTCCTGCAGTCAGCATGCCAATTGCATCTCCCTTAAAACTTGAGACATCTGTGGCATTGTGTTGTGTGACAAAACTGCACATATTAGAGTGGCTTTTTATTGTCCCCAGCACAAGGTGCACCAGTGTAATGATCATGCTGTTTAATCAGCTTCTTGATACAGGTTGCAAACAAATTTGTGTACAACATTTGAGAGAAATAAGCTTTTGTGCATATGGAACATTTTTGGGATCTTTTATTTCAGCTCATGAAACATGGGACCAAACATGTTGCGTAAAATTTTTTGTTCAATATACATACATATAGATAGCTTCAGAGTCCTCTTTAGGGGACAAGTTTAAGATAGATACCAGACATGGATACTATAGCATTATTTTATCACACATTCAATAGTCAGTCCTCTGGATACTGTAACAGAGAGATACATTTTTGCCCCTCAGAGGGGAAGGGCTGACTAGTCCTTTGTGCTTTCCTTGTGTTACTTTTCATTTGCCATGCAGCTCCAGGTGACAGAAAGCACATCAATCAGGGCCGAGCCTACATGTGTACATGAGTGGGATAAGTACTTTTGAAACATTCAAAGTGAGAGAAAAAATGGTGGGGTGAAAGGAAACTTAAACAGAAGAGTTTCTTGGAACTTCCCTCATCTGAAACTGAAGAGGAAGTGTTTGTGTGTGTTTCCTCAGGTCTCCATGATGGCAGTTGATGAGATGTATGGGGATCTTCCCATCATGGAAAGAGACCGATATTGGAACGACTCTAACCCTCGTCCTCCCTACACTGCCGCAACTCTATTCGGGCTGCGCAAACCCTCCTTCCAGGGCTCCACCTTCGACATGGCGTGAGTGTCTATTTTATTTAATTCTATTTTGGGGGCAGGTGCAATACATTTCTACAATACACCTCAAATATGTGTTCACCTTTTTGCAAGTAAGTAAATATTCCGTATGTATGTTTTACAAGTCCAAAGATGATTCGTTTTATCTTTCCAACCTTTCTAACACTACTGTATGCCCTTAATGGAATTAGTAAAGTTGTAGTGATTTGAATTGAATTTGTTGTAGTGATTTGAATTGAGTCTGTCCCCTCCAGGATCCCCAAAGAGGAGATGCACTTTGCGCCCCTGGCGGATATCACTGAGAACGTGGAGTCTGAGGATGGGGGTCGACACCCCAACATGGCCCTGTTCAACCGGCTCCTCTTCACTGCCCCGTCCCCCACGGGGCTCATGGGAGGGGCGCTGCGCCGCACCTCCGCCCAGCTCCAGAGGTTCCGCCGCCCCTCCGGGATGTACCCGCCCTCGTTCAGTGATGAAGAGGGTGAGGACGAGGATGATGAAAGTGGGAAGACTTTGGGGCCGTCTGGGGGGTCGCTGCCGTCTGTTTTGGGTCAGGATACTCAGAGTACCATATGTAGTTGTGGAGGGGTGGTTAATGCTAGGACCCCCCTCATGGAGGTACAGTTTGGGGTTGGGGTGGAGAGATGTGGGGACGCCCTCCAAAGCCAGGAAGAGATGATGGAAGAAGAGGACGAAGAAGAGGATGAGGGGAACGCCCAGAAGGGGGCAGAGAAAGAGAAGCTGGAGGAAGGGAACACTGAGGTGACAGGAGATATTCAAAGCCCCATGCCACTGCTCCCATCACCCCTCCAACCTTCCAGAGACCCAGGCCAAACGTCCACCAGACAACCCCAGGATAAGACACCCAGACCAGCCTCGAAAACCCCCTCCAGCCCCCTAGCCCCCAGCATCATCCACCCCCGTCCCACAGCCTGCTCCACCCGAGACCTCTTCATCGCCGAACCAATCACAGAGCAGAACACAGTGATCCCCGCCATTCCCAAGCCGCCCATTGGTGGAACCAAGATGTCCTTCCTCACCGTGCCATCCTACAGCGCCCCACAGCGTCATAGGAGCGTCAGCATGGGGTCAGAGTCCCCATTGGCTCCGAAACTACAAGTCACACCCTGTTCTAGCCAAAATTAGTGCACTACTTAGGGAATAGGATGCCATTTCAGATTCAGACTATGAGTAAGGGAGAACATGCACACTTCTGTCCTAATGGGACCAACACACTACACTGAAGAGCTAGGTCATATGTCACTGTACTATGTTCATGAAAAAGCACTGGGCCCAGATTCACAAAACACTTCTTACTCAAAAAAATAAGTTCATAAGATAGTTTGTAAGTGCAATTCCTCAACAATATCTTAAGATTTCTTCTTACAAATCTTCTTAAGATGTTTGTTGCTAGGCAACAGTTTTAGCTAGCTATTTAGCTAGCAATGGCAATCATGTTAGCATATTTCTTACTGATATTACTGTTCTAAAACATGTTCTTGGGTTTAAAATAATCAATACTGAAATGTTCAGATTGTGAGTGAATTAAAAATGTTCAATTGCTTTCATGAGCTTTTTCTCTCACTGCCCTGGGTTTAAGGCAAGGGTTTAGCTGTCTTGGAATTAAGAACATTTTTTGCTTAAGGAGAAACATAAGAAATAGCGCAAGAACATTTTCAATTACCTTTTTGAGGAATAGCAACTTTGCTTAACTTTCTTCTTAAGTCTATAGTTAAGGAAAAAATGGCAGTTAAGAAGACATTTCTTCTTAAGGTTTTGTGAATCTGGGCCCTGGCCTATAGATCATCTGCATGAAGTTCATTTTACTGAACAATCCACCCAGATGCTGCAAGGTTGAGCTGCAGCTCACACTGTGTTCACCAATCTTACACTGTAAATTTACTTTAGATGAATGATTTTTCACCTTGTTACATTGTTATAAATAATAATGAGGTAAATAAAACTACATATTTCTAGCCATAGTTCCATTTATGTTGCTATGCGACAAAATGCCTGTGATGACAGCAGATATTTAAGACAATACGGTCAAATTAAATCTGGAGAAAATGAGCGCTATACTGTAAATCACGTAGATATTTTATTAGGAGCGCAAAATGCATTGGCAACACATTGTGAAAATTGTGAAAATTCATGGATAAAAATCTACCGATTTGGAGACTTGCAGAAGACTTGCAGAATTCGGGCTTGCAGAAGAAAGGGGTACAGTTATAGCAATCTGATGGCAATCTGCCCATATTTTAGCTTCAAGGGGGCACACATAATTCATCACCAGATTACAGAGTGATAGTCCTTTACTGTCCTATTTATTCCTTTTACTTTTAGATTCAAACTGAGATGGACAAAAAAACGAAAATCAATACCAGTTGGCCAGCAGGTGGCGCACATTAACTACTTTTTTTGTAACATCCAAAATATATTTTTTACATTCACAAAACTCCCATCAACATCCTCTTCCAACGTTCCTTGTCCACCCAGTGTCAATCCCCACCATCCTCCACAGAGAGACCTCTCCAGCCGTCACTCTCCCTCCTATCTGGGCTGTAGCCTGGGAGAGAGCCCCATGCCTCTCCTGCTCCTGGCCTGGGTGGACTGCCTCTGCTGGGCCAGGAAGGACTGGGCTTGGCCTGGAGGTCTGGAGGAGCCCTCAGACAGCCTCAGCTCCTGCTCCTGTTTCTGGAGAGCCACACACTGTGGAGGGGATGCATAAAAACTAATTTCACCCTCTGATTCAAACAGTACAGAGGTGATGTTGATGATGATAGTGTGTCAGCACAGTAAGGTGGCTCAGGAGTGACATACTTACGGTTTAAAAATAACATTCACTCCTCACTTTTCCAACTTTCTGCATTTGACATGAGACCCTATGCCCTATATAGTGCACTAGTTTGGGGGTAATGCACTATATAGGGAATAGGTTACTATTTAGGACACACACAACATTAAACATTCTCACACACTCACCATACTGTACCAGTTTGTAATAGTGAGCTTTTCCTCTTGGTCTTGTCTGGACATGATCCTCTCATGTGAGTCCTGTAATGTCGAAAGATAGAGTAAAATCAATGATTTTTTAGAGGCTATACAATTAAGGGCATTGAGTGGTGCATTATAGATTTGCCACAGATGATGGCGTATGACAAACATAGTTCTGAAATCAGGCCAAACACTCACTTCTTGGACAGCTGTCATGGTGACATCACAGGAAGTAGTCTCCTCTTCAGTCATCATCATCTAACTGTATCACAACAATGCACATAAAACATCAGCACTCCAACCAAACCACCAAAATAGGGCCATTGACTGACCACTAGCCAAACAGCAACATCTAGCGAGACAAATTGTATCACATCAACAGTCAAATCAGCAACCCTTCTAACCAAACCACCTTCTAACCAAAATAGTTAGTCAACAATCTAAACACTAATAAACACACCAACCTTACAGCCAGCCAGGCACTGCCCCTCTCTGCTCTCTCTTCAGCCCAGCCTGGTCTCATCCACATGGGGTGAGAGGCCCTGACTGGTTTTGTTCAGGGTGAGAGAGACAATGGAGAGGTAGGCTTTACTACTCTGGCTCTTCCCCATGGCCACAGATGCTTTACTGCTGATCTGGGCACATTCAATGGTGAACGGCCACATTCGGATGGTCACAGGGGGATTTGTAGGTAAGCACCAGAAAGCAAGCATCCTGTTTAGATGGCGCCTGCTATATTGGCCATTCTGACTCGGGAACAAGCCTTACTTGTCCAAGACATACTTACCAGAAAGCAAGGCTGGGTAAAATATACTATCAGGTAACATATAATGATAATTGTATTATTGTAGCATTTACTATACAGGTCATGAATGAAATATGGCCACATAAAAAAATCACCAGAAATGTATAGGGAAATCTCTCAGTAGTGATGGCACACAAAGCCAAGGATTTGTTGATGGTAAGAAGTCTGTAGGCTGGCTACCCTGTCCCTAATCTCTCGTGGACAGACTACTTAATATAATTGAGGATCTGATCAAATTACACAAGATTTTAGTTCTAGGTTAACCTAGATTACCCTGTGCCCATTACAGGGTATGCAGATCAGTCATATCCTTGGCGAGAAAAAGGGTCCCCTCTGTTTGAATCATTTATGCAAAGTCCCAAACATGACCTAAAGACCAGTGGTTTACATCTATACATCAGCTTCCCCCGTCAGACTTCAATGGAACGACAGACTATGTCATTAGGTTAATTGATGACGTACATGTAAAAATGCCCCATCTTCCGCCAACTCTAGCTCCCACTAAAGGTGATTTCCAATCCTTTCTCCCTGACAACCTGTGACCATATTATCCTTTCAGCGACCTCCTGTAAGTTCAATGGAACCACTGACTAGCCCCAAAAGGTCAACACTTATTTTATTTGCGTAAATGCACGTCTTCTTTCTGCAAACTCTGGCTGTAGCGCTATAGGTGATTTACAATGCATTCTCCCTGACCACCTGAGACCGTTGAGTACGTCCCATGACCTTTCCTTCACAGAGGCAGTTTCATAAAGTTCAAGCTCTTTTCAATGTGTGTGGTGTGTGTTTGTGTGTGTGTGTGTGTGTGTGGGGGGGGGGGGTTGTGGTTGAGTTTCCGTCATCAGGCGATAACCACACAGAACTTTCAGAGAATTCTGTGGTTTAGTTTTTCAATAAATCATAGAAGAGATAGTTTCTCTAGAATAGGACTGTTGTTGAAGTCAACATAAGGCGTGTTTACTGACAAACGTACAACTCTCACACCCTTTAGATACCTTTGAAGTTCATGTTTGAATGTCTCTGGTCTAGTGGTGTGGTTTTGAAGTGACTATCCACAACTTTGTGTGACGGTGTGAGTATGTACATTTACCTTGTGTGTGGGAAAACGGAGAGAGAGAGAGAGAGAGAGAGAGAGAGAGAGAGAGAGAGAGAGAGAGAGAGAGAGAGAGAGAGAGAGAGAGAGAGGATGGGATGAAATAAACTTAAGAGTTTCTTGGAACTCCGTTGTCTCATCTGAATCTGTTTATTCTTTTAGGAGGGAAAGAGAAAACCCAAGGCTGTGTGTGTGTGTGTGTGTGTGTGTGTGTGTGTGTGTGTGAAAACACTCCAAAAAACACACACCATCAATTCCTGTCAGCTTAGAAGAGGAGTGAAAATCTGTTGCGAAACCTTCCTCCCACAGAAAGATCCACAGACTTCTAGCCTTGACAGAAGATAGGAGAGACATTGGGGACAGTCATAGTTATACGCTGAATAACAAAACAACAAACATCACTTTCTCTGTGGCTATTATTCATATTATTATTAACGCTAGCATCAGCAAATGTTCACATTAAAGATTGTGTTAATTTACCCCACAGTTTTGTCTACTACCAATCTGTAGCCTGATTCACCATCAAGCTGGCGAGATCAGGACGGTCCAATGAGGCTAGTCTATCTGTTTCAAATGTTTTCTCTGCTACTCTCAGCATTAGAACAAACTAAACATTGCATTATCTTACACTACAGTTTTATCAGGTATCCCTTTGTCAGTTGTTTTTGGTATTGCTCCTCTGGCTTCTGGTAAAAGGAGCAGTGCTGTGAGCTTACACTAGAGGGCAAAGTTGAACTAATAATAATAATAATAATAATAATAATAACTATTTGTATAGTGCTTTTCAATTCAAGTAACAAAGTGCTTCATATCATAAAATAATCAAAGAAAAGTACTAAAAGAAAAAAAGACAGGAGGAAGGAGAATGAAAAAGATAGCTAATTCAAATTATAGATACAGTGGGGAAAAAAATTATTTAGTCAGCCACCAATTGTGCAAGTTCTCCCACTTAAAAAGATGAGAGAGGCCTGTAATTTTCATCATAGGTACACGTCAACTATGACAGACAAAATGAGAATTTTTTTTCCAGATAATCACATCGTAGGATTTTTTATGAATTTATTTGCAAATTATGGTGGAAATTAAGTATTTGGTCACCTACAAACAAGCAAGATTTCTGGCTCTCACAGACCTGTAACTTCTTCTTTAAGAGGCTCCTCTGTCCTCCACTCGTTACCTGTATTAATGGCACCTGTTTGAACTTGTTATCAGTAAAAAAGACACCTGTCCATAACCTCAAACAGTCACACTCCAAACTCCACTATGGCCAAGACCAAAGAGCTGTCAAAAGACACCAGAAACAAAATTGTAGACCTGCACCAGGCTGGGAAGACTGAATCTGCAATAGGTAAGCAGCTTGGTTTGAAGAAATCAACTGTGGGAGCAATTATTAGGAAATGGAAGACATACAAGACCACTGATAATCTCCCTCGATCTGGGGCTCCACGCAAGATCTCACCCCGTGGGGTCAAAATGATCACAAGAACGGTGAGCAAAAATCCCAGAACCACACGGGGGGACCTAGTGAATGACCTGCAGAGAGCTGGGACCAAAGTAACAAAGCCTACCATCAGTAACACACTACGCCGCCAGGGACTCAAAACCTGCAGTGCCAGACGTGTCCCCCTGCTTAAGCCAGTACATGTCCAGGCCCGTCTGAAGTTAGCTAGAGTGCATTTGGATGATCCAGAAGAGGATTGGGAGAATGTCAGATGAAACCAAAATATAACTTTTTGGTAAAAACTCAACTCGTCGTGTTTGGAGGACAAAGAATGCTGAGTTGCATCCAAAGAACACCATACCTACTGTGAAGCATGGGGGTGGAAACATCATGCTTTGGGGCTGTTTTTCTGCAAAGGGACCAGGACGACTGATCCGTGTAAAGGAAAGAATGAATGGGGCCATGTATCGTGAGATTTTGAGTGAAAACCTCCTTCCATCAGCAAGGGCATTGAAGATGAAACGTGGCTGGGTCTTTCAGCATGACAATGATCCCAAACACACTGCCCGGGCAACGAAGGAGTGACTTCGTAAGAAGCATTTCAACGTCCTGGAGTGGCCTAGCCAGTCTCCAGATCTCAACCCCATAGAAAATCTTTGGAGGGAGTTGAAAGTCCGTGTTGCCCAGCGACAGCCCCAAAACATCACTGCTCTAGAGGAGATCTGCATGGAGGAATGGGCCAAAATACCAGCAACAGTGTGTGAAAACCTTGTGAAGACTTACAGAAAACGTTTGACCTGTGTCATTGCCAACAGAGGGTATATAACAAAGTATTGAGAAACTTTTGTTATTGACCAAATACTTATTTTCCACCATAATTTGCAAAGAAATTCATTAAAAATCCTACAATGTGATTTTCTGGATTTTTTTTTCTTAATTTGTCTGTCATAGTTGACGAGTACCTATGATGAAAATTACAGGCCTCTCTCATCTTTTTAAGTGGGAGAACATGCACAATTGGTGGCTGACTAAATACTTTTTTTCCCCACTGTAGCTAATCAAAAGATTGCTCATTAATATCATACAAATAATACTAACTTTAACTAGGATACAGTGCTTCAATGACAGGTACAGTGAGTGATACTGTACTACAGTCAAGACTGAAACTATCATCAAACACTTATACTACTGTACAAACAGTGACAAAATATGATCCACCATTTTGAGTAACGCCAGCTTACTCCACTTGTGTCTGAGACAGTCAAATGTAAAATAGCGTAATAGATTATATAGATTTACAATCTAATCCATCTGAGTTGTTGATGTTTACTATAGAAACAGATGTACACACAACAACCGAGCTGTTTACCTAGCTAGCTCAGAACGTGCAGGACACAGGTAGTGCCCCAAATGGCACCCTATTCCCTATATAGTGCACTACTTTTGACCAGGCCCAATAGGGAATAGGGTGCCATTTGGGACGTAGACTAACTCTGTCCCACATAAATACACTTCACCTCCCTCTGTAGAGTGAGCAAATACTCCCTTGACTCCATGCCAGTCTCCATGCCAGTCCTGTGTTTGTTGTACCAATGTGCCAGCCCATGTCTGTCAGTGCTCCAGTAGGCAC